>NC_022024.1:35696712-35706371 GCF_000317375.1 Microtus ochrogaster
AAAAAAAAAAAAAACAAACCGAAATGCAAGCCTGGAGTCTGCCCACGTGGATAACCACCTTCACCTTGTCCAGCGACTCAGGCAGAGGGAGTGCCTGTCTGTGCTGTCTACCCACGATAAAAATGGGCAAGGCTGTGTTCATGGTGACGTTTCCCCTGAGAGTGCTCCTTCAGGCCTTCTAATTATCTTTCCATTTGCAGCTTTTTCTTCCAAACACTCTACTCTGCACTTGATTCTCAGGGTAACATCCAGCTAGAACAAGCAGCAAGACAACATTTCGGCCTACGTTGGGAGGCCCTGTGTTCACGGTGTCGTGAGGAGTGACAGGCTGTGCGGCTGTTCTAGTTTGCATTCTGCTGTTGGGATAAAACGGCTAACTAGAACCAAGCTGAGGTGGAAAGGTTTGTTTGGTGTACAGGTTAGAGTCATCCCCAGGGGAGCCAAGGCAGGAACTGCAGAGAGCAGCGCTGCTTTCTGGGTGCTTCCCACCTGCCCAGGACTGGCACTGTCCATGGCAGGCTGGCACTCCCACAGCAATAACAATTAAAAAAAATCCACAGGCCAGTCTGGGGGAAGCAGTTCTTCATTCCCATTCCCCAGGTGGGTCTAGGTTCTCAGCAAGTTCATGAAAACGAAGCAGCTCCGAGCCCTGCAAGAGCTACAAGAGACCCAGGTTCCTTTTTCTAAGTAACAGAGAACTGAGGTCTCTGGAAATACTCAGACGTTGCTCTCTTTACCATCCTAGTAACAGTGATCGTGATGTAAGAGTGATGAGCGCTAACGCCAGTATTGCGGGGACTACATAAACAATATATGGCTATAGTATGGTGTATCGTATGATAGGGCACTGTATAAACAATTGTTATATTATGGCACATTGTATGAGGACTAAATTATGGTTTTTTTTTCCCCCAGGGGTAGCCCTGATCTTTTGAG
The DNA here is from genome assembly GCF_000317375.1 of Microtus ochrogaster. Lineage (NCBI taxonomy): Eukaryota > Metazoa > Chordata > Mammalia > Rodentia > Cricetidae > Microtus > Microtus ochrogaster. The sequence goes on from NC_022024.1 coordinate 35,697,649, forward strand.
GCTCTCAGGAGACTGAGCAGTTTCAGGTCACTGTCTGATGTGGTTCGGCTGTGGGAGAGCCTGCACCAAAGCCTTGCTTTGTTAGGCCTGTGATCCTGCCCCTATTTTCCATGTCTAATGCATGTCTGCTCATTTACTACAAAGGCAGCCCACTGAAGGGCGATCCCGTGATGGCGGCTTGCGTCTTGGAGAAATGGAACGCGACTGTTTAATCGGCTATGGAGCGAGTATGCTTTTGCTGGAGAGACTGATGATCTCAAGTGATGCCTTTGAGGTTGATGTCTGTGGGCAGTGTGGGCTCCTGGGATACTCCGGCTGGTAAGTGGGTAGTGACTGCATCTCCTAGACCACATCCCGTGGCCTCGATAATGGCCCAAGAACTGTCCTCCACCAGACCCAATACTCCGCAGCCTTTGTCTGTGACCGCCTTTGTGCCCCCACTATTCCATACATACCCGAGTGTGTTTGTATGTTGTGTCTTTAGTGCTGTATTTATACTGCTGTAGTTTAAATTCCTAAGTAGAACAGACTTTATCCTAATTTTAGTATTATGATGGGCTGGAGAGATGGCTCGGCACTTGCTGCTCCAGGACCTGGGTTCAGTTCCCAGCATCCGTGTGGTAGCTTACAATTGTCCATAACAAGAATTAAAAAAAATAAAACCAAAACTACTCTGGAGAAGTTGTATCAAGATCCATTGTTGGTAACCTCAGACCCCAAAAGCCAAATCACCACATCTTACTTAGAATCAGTGAGAAAGCTAGGACAAAGACCTGCCTATGTCCTGTGCCCCTGACTCATGGTAAGTCCACTTGGACTGTATGCTCCATGATGCACAGACAGCGTCTGTCCTGGTCACTCTCCCAGCACGCATTGGGCATCCGCTGTATCAGACGCAGTTCCCTGCAGTCCATCTCACGGCCGCACTCTCTAGGTTGCAGCTGGTCGGTGCCTAATGAAGCATGTAAGTGCTAAGTGATGCCTTGTGGGATTGTCAATAAGTTCAGTACACAATTTCTAGTTTTTACTTCCATGTACTGGTGTCTCGCAGCCATCTTCATGGGTGATGCTCCCTGGAATGTCTATGTTGTGTACTATAGGACCTTCCTTGTTTGTGATCACTCCCCTGCCACCTGAGAACAAAACGATCTGCTTAGGGGTATCAGGATCTGCTTCTCTGCATCGCTGACAGAGCCTTTTGTCTCTCTGGTCTATCAGAAGCGAGGTCTCACAGTGTCTAAGATAGACATTTCATGGATGGAAAATAGCCCCCCTCTTCAGCCCTGTTCAGAGCCCCTCTTTCTCAGGTGGGAACCCCCCTGAGAGAACAGTGTAAAGTTAGGTGAACCGCCACTGCTGGGCTTTGAGGAACGCATGGCCACCTTTTCCTTGTAGACTTTCCCCAAAGCCTCTTTCCAGACGGTCTCAACCTGCCACCTTTATAAGCTGCCTCTCTTGGTTAGATCAAGCAGGTCAGGAATCATCAGAGGGCTGGGCCTACAAGTTACTTAGAAAGTAAAGGTGCAGCCAGGCGGTGGTGGTGCACGCCTTTAATTCCAACACTTGGGAGGCAGAGGTAGGCAGATCTCTGTGAGTTCGAGGCCAGCCTGGTCTACAGAGTGAGTTCCAGGATAGTTGGGACTACACAGAGAAACCCTGTCTCAAAAAACCAAAAAGAAAGAGAAAAGTAAAGGTGCATGAAACCTGATGACCTGAGTTCCATCCCCAACAACATGGGAAAGGGAAGGACAGAACCTCACTAGTTGTCCTCTGACCTCTGGCGTGCACTGCGGCATGTCCATGCCTGCAGACACACATAGGCACACACAGTCACACACGTGAGTGAATGGATGGATGGATGAACAAACACACAGTAGGTAAATACAACAAATGGTGTTTTTTGGGGGAGAGGTTGTTTTTGCTTTCTGAAGAGCAGGGAAGCTTCTTAGAGCAGAGTATATCCTTGCTAGCTTGGTGACACACCTTTTAGCAGATTATTTTATGTTTGCAGCATAGATGAATTGATGAATCTGTTTATGAAGAAATGGTTAATCTGGACACTGATGGGAAAGTGTCCACTTCTCAGTTCGTCGTCTCCCCAAGGTCACAGAGATGCTGATGTTCTTATGAGAATAAGTCCAGCCCTCTCTTCTGCCAGTGAGATGGGGTTTGTTCTGTCCTGGGATGTCCATTTGTCTTCTGAGATGATGTAGAGCATACTGTGGGCTATATAACGAAAGGACAGACAGACAGACAGACAGACAGACAGAGAGCAATAGCATAATAGAATGGGGCCTCGCGCCTGGTTCCCCATGTTCAGATCTCCCAGTCTGGCACAAGAGTTCTCATTTCCTCTTCCTTGTATTTCTTTCCTCCTCTAAAAGAAAAAGGAAAGAGTAAAGCAGATTCCCAGGGCCCAAGCCTTTGTCTTCATGCTCGGTACTTGGGATCCTGACATAAGACTGGACAGACTGCTCTATCTCAGTTAAACCTCTGCTTCCTTTGCTGCCTGGCTTCTGTCTAGTGTCTAGCTCATCTGATTGCAGCCCTGATGACAGGTTCCGTGTGCTGTCCTTTGAAAGGAGTGATCAGGTTATGTCTTCTGGCCGTCTTTATCTGCAGACACCCTGTGTCTGATCTGCGTGCCCTACTTAGACTCTGTTGCCAACAGGAAGGAATCTTAACCCGTTCTGTAGTCTGGCGGCCTCTTCATGTGCTGCTCTCTGGCTGAGAGCATAATGACGCTGTCGTCTTTCCTGTCATTGCCTGGCCTTGTGTCCAGCTGGGTAATTAGAGAGGTTCAGTGTCTTGGGGCAGGACCCTGTGGGTGACTTGCACATTAGTAAGGCATTGCTGTGGGGAGGTTTACAACAAGACTGTTGTTTCTCAGAGGACCCGGGACAGAAGTCCCCAGAGAGCCCTGTTAAGGTAATTAACCCATGTAAGATACAGCACTGGGCATGCACCTCTTGTGCCCCCACAGCCTCCTCTTGCTGTCTTCCTCCTAAAATCAGTTTACCTTATTGCTCTTGGTCAGGTGTCTACCTGTGCAAGTAGTTCAGCCATAGAGTAAATTAGCTTACATATGTATATGTATATATGTGTGCACACACACATACACATGTACACAAAACATTGGAATGTTCTGAATGAATAGATTCAGAATATTAATTGTGGTTATCTAGGCTATGAACCAGTACATATGGAAATTTTAACTAGATTAACTGAAATTGGAGCCACCATATAATATACAGGATAGGAAAACCAGGAAGAAGTTACTCCAGTTTAGTCTGTTTCTCTAATTTAATTAAAGTAGCATGTGAGTATGATTCCTGAATAATTTGGACCCACCCAGACACATTAAAACATACCTTGATCCTAATGCTTTGAGGAAGTCTTTGGGCTGTCTTTTAAGATTCTGTGTTGCTGAAGTTTATGTCATCACTGTTTCTCTGCTGTCAGCATCAGGGATGGTGCAGCCTTCTCCTACCCCCCCCCCCCCCCCCCCGGAGTTCTGTCCCTCGGGTCGCTGTCACCATGGAAATGCTCATCCTCGGCACTCACTGTGATATCACACACTTACCCCAGCACCCATTAGACGGCAAGGGGATCGCTGCCAGTTTGAAGCCAGGCTGCTCTCCGTAGCAGCTTCAATGACACGCCAAGGTTCTGTAGCAAACCCCTGTCAGATAAACTTAGAATTAAATACAGTGCGCGCACGCACGCGCGCGCACACACACACACACACACACACACACACACACACACACACAGAAAACAAGCAGCTGCATTGCTCAAAGTTACAAGTCAGGGGCACAGGCGTTCCCACCTCCCAGAGGTGACTGCTGGTCATACTTGAGTGACTGTGGCCTTGGAGCATGCTGATTGCCCTTACTCTTTGATTTTTTACTTATTTTTTAAATCACAAACTCTGAAGATTCTGATAATAGAGGAAGATCCAACTATGAACCTTTCAAAAAAAGACAAGACCTCATGTAGCCTAGGCTGGCCTTGTGCTTAACAATCCTCTGCCTCCCAGGTACTGAACTTACAGGAGTGTTGGAATGTACCACCACATCCAACCAAATACACAGTTTTTTACTGTGCTATGTCCCGAGCATCTCCCATTTCAGCAACTGAGTCTGTGCTGTTGTGTTGAGCGACTGTAATGTTCTTCTGTAGACGTCTCAGAAAGAGAACCACTGCCCAGTGAGCAGTTCCTGGGGAGCCTCACTGTGGACGCTCTTCTGAGCCTTCTTCAACTGTGAAACCTGGAAGGACAGTTCATGTTCTCCCCAAGGGACCTTCTATAGTCATCGATGAAGACAAAGAGTCTGACATGGCATGGCTAGCGTGTTGGTTGGGGCCAAGTGGGAATGCTCGCATGCTTGCACACACCTTCCTTGTGTTTTTGCAGTGGACAGCGTACTGTAAATACTGATATCCCAGTCCTGAGGCCACTGATGCTCTCCTGTTTCAAAGGCTTCTTTTCCATCAGACGATGTGCCTTGGTGGTAGGAACTAAATTGTTTTGGCAAGTGTGTTTCGGAGAACAATATGGCAGAGAAGCCCCCAAACACATGGCATGTTGGTGCAGTCAACTGGAAATGTCTGACCTCCTTGAGACACCTGACTCAGTTCTTGATGGTTCCGGATTCTGGGATTCTTTCAAAACAGTTTTAAGCAAATGTTTTTCCTCTTGAAGAGAAAGTTCTAGAAGTGTAGTTAAGGGACTTAAGTCACATAATTTTAAATTGTAGGGGATGATTTGTATCATTCTGGGTTTTGCGCCCACAGATGTCCCTTTAACTTTCTGAGCCATCAGAACATGTCTTGACGGTGATGGGCTGCTCGGGAGAGAGGTGTAGCAGTAACTGTGTGCAGGCCTGTGTTGCCCCCCTCTGACACATGCTGACTTGGGTTTCAGGTGCCACTTCTGCAAGTCTTCGTGCCACGTGTCCTCCCTCCGCATCCCGTATGCCTGCAAGCTGCTCTTCCAGGAGTTGCAGTCCATGAACATCATCCCCAGGTTGAAACTGGCCAAGTACAACGAGTAAGGATGATGGGGTGACTGCATGAAGCAGAGGATTCCGAATGACTTCTGTGTGTGATCATTCTGCCTCAGGACAAACTGAGAGGAGAAGGAGCAGCCTTCTGAGTTCCAGAAGCCTGGCTAGACAACCTTGACCAAGAGCTTCCAGTCGTGGGAGATGCCGGCCCCACAGCATTGTGCTGAGTCACAGGGGCACAAGCTAGAGAGACTGTGAACTACTGTTAATTTTATTCTGATTTGAGTTAGACTCTTGTTCTGTAGTCCAGGCTGGGTTTGGATTCACCTCAGTGCTCCTGCCTCCATTACTCACAAGTGCTGGACTTACGGGTCTGAGCTTATTTATGTTATTATGTTTTTAAATGCACTGAATAGAAAATATTCCTCCTTAAAATCCCCACAGCATCTTCTGGTTTGTCATCAGATGTGGAGGAGGTCAAGGACCATTGACTTGGGACTAGCTTCATCGGGGAAGTATCATTGCAAAAACACAAAAGACCCAAGTTCATCCCCAGCCACCCACATAAGAGCTGGACATTCACCTACCACCCGTGTAGAAACCTGATACTGTGGAGGTGGGGGTAAGGAGCAGACAGGCAGATCCTGAGCCCACTGACCAGCCAGCGCAGCCAATCAGTGCACTGCAGGTTCAGTGAGACTCTGTCTCAAGAACTGATGGAGAGTGACTGAGGAAGACCCCAGTGTCCACCTCTGGTCCTCCATACACACGCACAGGTGGTTAGATTTGTTGGAAGAAGTAAACTGACCCGGAGGTCGGCAAGTGACACGTGGGCTCTCTGCGGCACGGAAGGGCCAGCGGTTACATCCTGCTCTCACGCACTGAGACTTTAATCTTGGTGGAATGTGATCAGGGCTGCCTGCCTTGTAAGAATATCCCTTCTTAAATAATCACATGGAGGTTATTTTGAACCTCCCAAACACCTGGGTACAATGCGTGGACACCTGGCCATCCCTGTCCTACAATGCGTGGACACCTGGCCATCCCTGTCCCTCCCGTTCCTACCAGGATGTTAACTGTCCATTCTCTCAACTCTTGTGCCCTGAAGCCCGATAAATATTTGTACTAAGTATTATTTATATTTTTTGAAGAAAAAAAAAAAGTCTTAAGAAGCATTGAGTAGTGAGTGGTTTGGGCTGTGTCCTCAGCATGCCACACTGGAAATGCTCTTCAGAATACCCACAGGTAGAACATCCTGATAGGGTCAACTCCAGCGGGAAAGAGCTGAGGAGCCCCGGGGCTTTTCAGAGCACTGCTCACCCCAGGCAGATGGCCCAAGGGACCATACTGGTCGCTGACTTGAAGACTGGCCCGTTTTGTTTTCCTCACAGTGTGGAAGTCAGGACAGCTGCTCTGCCCGAGCAGAGGAGGCTGTGTGAGGGGCAGCCTTCCTTCAGTGCGTCTTCAGAGACGAGGAGGCACCGTGGCTTTCCTTCTCCTCACTGATGGCCCCTCTATCTCACTGTACCCAGCTGTGTTCCCTTGTGTTGTGTGCCTCCTTGGGACATCACAGGGACTTTTTCCATGGTGACCTTGGTTCTGCCAGCTCCGTCGAGGTTGAGAACCCTGCATGCCAGACCATCTTGTTACTGAACACTCGGGTCCTTCAGAAGGAATAGGCAGTGTTCTGGGTACCGGCACCAGGACATGTCGCTCAGCAGTTTGTACGATGGATGGACACTGTATTGGGGGCAGGAGGAGCAGGATATGCTTCTTAATGTAAAGGGGTCCCCAGTCTGCGAACAGAGCAGTTAACTCAGCAGTGCTGCGGGAACACCCATGCACACTGACCCACCCTTAGAAGCTTGAAGCTTTTCAGGGTGATTCACTAGCTCCCTATTACAGCTAAAGAAACTGAGGCAGAGTAGCCAAGGGGCTCCCCAGACCATACCACCACAAGGGTGTGGCAAGAATTCCAAAGCCTCTGGTCTGTTTGGCTTTATCCATTATTCACCCAAAGTGGTCTTTTTTAAAGAAATTCAGATGCCACTGGGTACGTCTATTTCCTGCAGGCCAGCAGTTGCGATCATCTGGAATGCCGTTGCTTGTTTGGTGGAGGAAATTACAGTTCTCCAGGTTTGCACCACTTAAAAGATACTGGATCCCAGTGGAGATGTCAGGAAAAGAAGAGCAGTTGGCTCGTTCCAAAACTAGCCAAGAGCACACCTGAATAACTGCGAAGACAGCGAGAGCTGGGGCGTGACTCGGGTGAATCACTTGCCTAGCACCCGGGTTCTGTTCCCTGGCACTTATATCAAAAGTCCACAGTTCATTACTCTTAATGCCGGTATATTTTTTTAAGGTTACTCCAAGCCCCTTTCTTTAAAAGCTACCAAGTAAATCCTATTTTTAGTAAGGATGGCTAATTTCTTACAGGCCACCCATGAAGCCATTTATCTCTGAAGGCTTTTAATAGGTTTGGAGTGGCACAGGATGAGGTTGAAGTCTCACCAAGACCCTGACTCTGACAGCTGGTTCAGCAGAGTGAAAGAGCTGTACATACAAAATCTCGGGTGTGGACAGGCTGGCATCCCAGCAGGGAGAAAGCTTGCTGAGCGACTCGGGGGTCTTCACCGTCCCCTGGGTCCGTCAGCTCAGGCTGCTGCGGCAGAATATCACAGGTAGGTGGCTGAGAAGACGGATTATTGTCTTAGTTACAAAGGCTCTGAGTCCACCCCAGTCCACAGGCTCCTGTCTGCAAACCCCTTGGCGACCCCTCAGGTGGCTTTTCCTTGGTGCACGCTCAAAGCACCACTTGGGCACTGCTTGTCGGGACACCAGTCCCGCTGGGTTAGTGTAGCACTCGTCCAGGGTCACTGTGGTTCTTTAAAGGGACTGCTCTCTGGATGCCCCGCACTGACAGCTTCAGCATAGGGATCCTGAGGAAACTGCTCAGGCCTTTCTTTGTACTTCTCAAGACACAGGTGGAAATGTGGGAAATACCTGTTCAAACCCAGTCGGCAAAACAGCAATTCACTCCTAGGTGTGCGCATGCGTGCATGGGGCGGGGGTGTGTATGTGAGTGTATGGGTAAGAAAATATGTGTATGGATGTGTGGTTGAGTGTGGGGGGTAATGTGTATGTGCATGCATGTTTGAGGCTATGAGTGTGTGGTCAGTGATCCCAGCAGCATCACCTTAGCCCCTGGTTACCTACTAACAGCACTATGAAGTACAGATGTACTTAATATGGTAGAACACCATTTTATGATGAAAATGTATTGCTACTGCATTAATATTATCAGTCATCTCAAAGACTAATCCCTGGAAAAGTCCCGAAAGATTCTGTATCTCATTGGTTCTTTATGGCCTTTGGTAGCACAGGGATAGAGTTCTCATGTAGCTCAGTCAGACCTCAAGTCATCCTGACTTCTGCTCGTCCTGCCCTCACCCCCCCCCCCAGTGCCAGGCCTGTGGTACACTACCATGCCTGGTTTATGTGGCGCTGAGGAGCCAGCCAGGGCTCCATGCAAGCCAGGCAAGCAGACTGCCAACTGAGCCACATCCCCCAGGCTCTTTAGGGTCTTCTTAAGTTTAAAATTAGGTAGAAGTGATCTGTGAAATGAAATATGCCATTGTAGAGTTCCCTGTGCAGTGATGGCGGAACAGAGAGCGCTTCTAAGGTCTTGTTGACATAGGGAGGTGTGTGAGTGTG
>NC_022024.1:35706471-35716079 GCF_000317375.1 Microtus ochrogaster
GAGAGAGAGAGAGAGAGAGAGAGAGAGAGATTCCTCTAGTTATGTGTTCAGGGGCTGGAGAGATGGCTCACCAGTTAAGATTCTCAACACCCACATTGGGAGACTCACAACCACCTATAACTCCAGCTCCAAATGATCCAGCGCCCTCTTGACCTCTGTGAGCATTGCACTGATGTGTACATAACAAACACGTGAAATAAGGTTTTTTAAAGATATATAATTTTTGCATTGGGTCTATGTTATTCTTTAATACTTTTTTAAAAGCTGCCAAGTATCTAAGCAGTTAAGGATACAGGCTCAGCCTCATGGCTAGGTGATCTCAAATTGTCTTTGCTCCGTGAGTTTTCCCATCTTCAGAATGCAGGGATAATAGTACCTCCCTGGGGCTCTTTTTAAGATTATGTATGACAGTGTGCCTGGCCCAAAACAGAGGCTGACACAGGTCTGCTCTTGTTTCCATGGGAACAGCAAGCTTTCTATCACATCCAGAGCAGGACATTCTGTCCCAGGGAGCTTCGTCAGACCAAAACAGATCCCACAAAGAATGGAGCTCACGGGCTCCTCAGTTCAGGCAGCAGTAGCAGGACAACTCAGGCAAGCCCAGGCTCTTTGGAAGGGGGACCAAATGCAGAAGCTGTGGGGTTTCCAGAACTGTATCCGGACAAGTCGCCCCGCCTCATAGCCGTGATGAGGAATGACAGCGACAGAGTCAGAGAACATGCTTGCTTGGAATCACCATTTCCCTCTGACATCAAAGTCAGGACGAGCTGTCAGCGCTGGAGCTCACAGAACGCTTCCATGTGGGGAGTCAGGGCCTCTTCTAACAAGGTCCTGATTGGGTGCTGCGTAATGGGTGCCGTTTGGCCAACACCTTTATTTGCAGTAATGAGTCACACAAGACTGAGCACTTAAGGGGCATGTGGCTGGGCCTCTCTGCGTGGCCTCGGCCCATTCCGCTGTGAAATGGATGGTCAGAAAAACAACTGTAAAAATCACACCTCTCCCCTCTGGATTGACTCCATGTGTGTCTTAGGAAAATGTGTATTTCATTTGTCGGCTGCAAGTCGGACTTTTACTACTCCAGACCACGGGGCCAAGATGGGTTAAAATCAAAGTCACACTCCTTTGAAGAGGAAGTTTTAAACGGGTGAGAAGTGGCGGCCCAGTATATTGTTTGTTGCCAAAAGCAAGCTACCAGTTTGATTTGAGACTCCAGAAGCACTTAACAGATCGGCTTCAGGAAATCAAGTTTGTAACTTGGGATATCATGGTAGAAAGTTCCTAAACAATGCAAAATTTCTCACTCCCGGATCTAGGTTGTGGGGTAGAAGTACACCTCGAGTCTACATAATAGCCGCCATTCCACGCCCAACAAATCTAAGTCGGGATTCCTTCCAGCCATCCACATCAATGGAGGCAGTGAGGGAATGTGGAAATTAAGGCAAGCAGTGGGCCCAGAATCCTCTGCGTCCATTAGCGTGCCTTTGCTAAGTTGATAGTGATGGCTTCACACTGCATCAGGAGATGCTGGAGCACCACCCTCCATGGATAAATACTGGTGACAGCCCTGGAGGATGGGGCAGCCTGGCACAGTAGAGATGCTGTAGGCCAGGGATTCTCCCAAGTCTTCCAACCAGCTACTCAGACGTAAAGACCCTGTGGGTGTCTGTGGTGATAGCCGGAATGTCAGGACCTGCTACAAGCAAAGCCGCACGTGCCACCCTCCTGTGCAGCTCGCCTGGGGACGTGTGGGGCATCAAGGAAACCGACTCCACGCTGTCCTTGAATCCTTATTAAGATAGCTTGTTCTCTTGGCCTGCCCTGCCCTGCCCTGCCCTGCCACACGTCCTGATCCCACGTGATACTTGCCCAGCCTGCTCCACTGTAGCAGCGGCAGATAGGAGCAGGTGGCTGTCCTCCAGTACCCGCCACATGGCTCCCCCAGTGCCTGCTGTTTCCAGACTGCAGCCCCTAGTTTCCCTTCCATGGCTCACCTGTGCTGCCAGCCCTTCCAGAAATCCATCCTGCCACATGCCAGACTGTGAGACCAGCATCCTGGTCTTTGTACATAGGGATGTCCAGATAGACAAGTGCATCCATCGAGGTAGGTATAAATGATATTTGGAAGTGGGGGAGTTGCCCTCTGTCACTGTAGGATGTTCAGCCACACTCCGTGCCTCTTTCGCAGGATGCCTTCAATATGACAATCAGAAATGTCCTCAGACATTGCTGAGTATCCCCTGAAGGACAAAATTACATCCAGAGCAAAACCACTGACTTAAGCAATCTTGTAAAATTGTTTATATTTTGAAGCAATAGTGAAATTGTTGTGGGTCGTGATGGTGCAGAGATTAGGAGCACTGGCTATGCTTCTAGAGGACCTTTGTTCTGTTCCCACAACCCACATGACAGCTCACAGCTATCTGCAACACCAGTTCCAATGGACGCAGTGACCTCTTCTGGGCTCTGTGGGCACCAGGCATCCATATTGTGCATAACCATATGCTCAGGCCAAACACTCATACACGTAAAATTGTAGCTGTACAAATCTGTCTTCAAGAAACTGACAGCTGGTCTATGTCTGAGTAGAGCAACTCCACCAGGAAGTGTGAAATGAACTCAGAGCCAGGTTTTCCTGGGTGAGACCACAGTTAGGATGGCATCATCTAAACCATGTTGGTCATCAGCTGCTTGTTACGTGAATAATACCATGGACTTTTATAAACATCACAGACATAAAAGGACTAGTCACCATCTCCATTGTTATTCACATTTGCAGTGACTTGGTTTTGTGCTGGATCTTTCCAATTTCCTGTCTTGTCTTGTTTTACCCCCCAGAGACATAGGCAGCCTTCAGCTTTGCATTTCTCTGGCTTCTGTGTAACAGGAATTGTCCAGCCTCTGGTCTACCTAAAGACAGTAGTTCCGTCTTCCCCCTGAATGACCCTGGAGGACTGAATGGGGTGTCAGTTGGCTCTCACTGTGACAGTACAGCTAAGGAGGAGGATTTCCTTTGGCTCACAGCTTCAGAAGCCTGAGTGCATTACAGAAGGAAGAGCCTGGAGAGACAAGACCAAGGCTAGTAGACAGGAAAAAGCGAGCTCCTGCTGTGCTCGGTCATTCTGGGAGCCCAGCCTACAGTATGCTGCCGCTCCCATTCAAAGACTGTCCTTCCTTCCCTGACCCCCGAGTCCTCCTCTGGGAGTGTGCTTTTCTAACCTCGTCACCTCTCAAACCAGCCAAGTCAAAATCGAGATTAACCATCGTGTGGTGGCAGGAGAGCCCTCCCTCCCCTAAGCAACCTGAAGGATGGCCTGCACTTCAAGACGCCGCCATGACTGGGTCCTCAGAGCAGAGACGCATTAGTAGCTCCCTGTGAGTTGCTGGAAGCTTCTCCTCCTAGTCACTGTGGGTCTCCTATGTCCATGCAAGTGTCCAGTATCTCGGTATCTGAGACAGAAATGTCCATACAGGAAATGAAGCAGGAGCCCCTTCTCCATCACTTGCTCCATCTGCAGGTTCTTACTAACTCACTCAGCGGCAGACGTTACAAAGATCACGAGGCTGCAGATGCCACAGGATCTAAATGAAATCAAGGGCAGTAAATACACACATGCTTCTGTTCCCTGTCTGGGCCCGCTTGAACACACTCTGTTTCTCACAGCCATCCTGCACTAAACCAGCTGGGAGACCAGAGCAAGCTGTGGCCACAGCAGGGACTCAGCCAACAGACTACCGCAGCCGACCTTCTGTGATCTTGGGCAGATCAGTTTGCCTCAGCCTCTCCTCTGCAAAAGTGAGATAAAATTAGGATGATGATAATTCCTTGGGGCCGACCCAGTTAATCTGCTCCAGCCACAGAATAACTATCCTATGATATCAGCTATTGTGCACGATTCCTGGGAAGTGGACCCGTCCTTATAGACCCTATTGCCAGCCATCAGATGGACTCACCAATTGTTTCTCAGCTCAGTGGACAACCTGTTGTGCTAATACCAGAGCTTTACCTTCAGAGTGGTCAGTTTACATTTCATTCAGAAGTTCCCAAGTGGGACTGAGGGCATGGCTCAGCCAGGAAAGGACTTACCTTGAAAATATGAGATCCTGGCCGGGCGGTGGTGGCGCACGCCTTTAATCCCAGCACTCGGGAGGCAGAGGCAGGCAGATCTCTGTGAGTTCAAGGCCAGCCTGGTCTACAAGAGCTAGTTCCAGGACAGGAACCAAAAAGCTACGGAGAAACCCTGTCTCGAAAAAAAAAAAAAAATTCCAGGCATGGAGGCCAGGGAAAGCTTAAAAGACCTGGGTTCAGATTCCCAGAGTTAAATAAATACTAGGTGGTTGTGGCAGCTCTCCTATACGTCCAGCCTCGGACGGCAGAGAAGGGGTTCCCCAGAGAGTGCTGGATAGCAAGGTTGTCTCAGCGATCTGTAGATTTGATTGAGAGACTGTCAGTGAGTAAGGCAGAAGAGAGAGTCATGATCCTGACATCATCCTCAGATCTTCACATGCATGGTCACGAAAGTGCTCATGCACACGCACACAAGATGCAAACTGGGAGAGGAAAAACAGCAATATCAAACCAGCAGGCATGATAGCATGTCCCTGTAGTTCTATTGCTGTGGAGGTACAGACTGACTAACCAGCCCCGCCTGATTGATGGGCTCTAAAACTCAAAGGGGGAAGTGTCTGCCTGAGGATGACTCTCGGGGTTGTCCTCTGCCTCTGCACGCACACACATGAGCACGCTCGTAATAAAGACCATTTTCCCCAGTAGCCTTTGGTCACACTGGAGACAGAGTCAAAAGGACAGTCCTCTTGACTGGCCAAACCACCAAAATGTTCCCCTGATACTGGGCCTACGGGGTATTTGCACGAGTGTGGGAATTTCACAATGTGCATGTGGCTTCCCACCCAGCATCCGTGCTGCTCTGTGTGAGCAGAGAATGCATATGTGTGCAAATACTCCGCTCTGTGTGGAGGACTCAGCATTCATGTCCCTTGTACAAGAATCCGGTGACCTGCGTGAGAAAGAATTTGTGCATGAAGGAATCTTTGGCTTACGTGCAAAGGAAAAAGTCTGCCCTGGAAAAATGCAGGCCTTACACATTTAGCAGGCCCTCGTGTCCACAGAAACAGTCACTGCCAATTAGGCAACTGCTGGCAGATCAGAAGCAAGAGCCCGCACATGAAACAGAGGGTGCGGGGAGATTGCCGCCTCCTATCTCTGAGTTATGGGCGGCCGAGCTTGCCTCCCCCTGTGTCCAATCTGCTCTGAGCTTTTCCTGCTGTGGACCGGAGGCCCCAGGGACTTTTACACACCCCCGTTTTCATGCAGCTTACTGATTCCTTTTGCACATGAATGAAAAACGCCTTTGATTTTGAAGACTCACGTCTGTTTTGTGTAACACTTAACCAATGTGCCAGAATCATCCTGTACCTAAAGGGGGTCTTGAGCTGGGTTATTAAAATCAGTCCTTCTAGGAAGAGTCACTTTGCTCACTTAAAGGGTAAGCGTCCGCCTCTCCTAATGGTGCTCATCTCGTTAAAGCTGCATTAAGGAGCAAAGGAGAGGCCGACAGCAGCTGGAATCCAGCCACAGCCCCTAGATGGGCTTGGGCAAGCCACAGAGGGGCTTCAAAGAAATAGTAGCTTCTGCAGATCACCTGATCTGGAGCCTCAAAGCCTTCTAGCTCTCTCTTCTGTGGAACCTTCCCGTCAAAGTCATCATTCCAGTTGTTAGACCATGACAAGCCACGAGAGACCTTGAGCCAGTTCATTGGCCCAGTAGATACAGCAGGTTGGTGGCCTCACTGTAGCGTTCCCTACCTCTGGCAAGCGCTAAGGAGAAATTAAACCATTCACCTACTCCACCAGACAGAATTCTGCTTCTTCTAGATAGGGAGCGCTCTGCTGGGTCCTAGGACTGCAGAAATGAGCCAGATGCCCTGTTCGCTCTCAGGGCACAGCAGGGGCAAGGAACACAGGAAAGCTTGGGCTGGGTGTCACATGCACAACTTCGGCAAGTTTAACTACACGCTCAGCCTGGAGGAGGGATTAAGTTGAAACAAGACAACTCCAAACAGGTCCTCATGGTCAAGGCAATCTTCTGTCTTCTCTCCCCTCTCCCGGTGTGAGATTCTCTGCTCCGGGTGAGAGTTCTGGGTGGATTTTGAAGAGAGAGTAACCGACTCTCAGTGCTGAGCAATTTATATCCATCGTCTTCAGTGATGACTGACTTCATGGTGTTTCCACTCCAAATGCTGTCTTGAGACTCCATTCTTCTACTGAGCAGCCAACAGAATTGCAGAGGGCACTCTTGAGCAGTCAGGGCATGGTCCCTGCCACAGCAACTTCAGAATGAACAGACATTAGCCAAGGGAAGGATGATTTAAAATGGGGCTGTGTGGAGAGAGTGGAGTTCATAGGACTTCGTGGAAGTTGAGAGACAGAAATCCAGAGAGCGCCTGAGTTTGAACTTGTGATAGTGAACCTCCAGGACAAGGAGAGACTAGCCAACAGCCTGAGTCAGCCGCCCATCTGATGAGACAGCACTGTGGACAGACTAGGAAGTTATGGTGCTTGAGAACATGAGAGTGGGTCTCCCTCTCTCCTCTCCCCTCCCCTCCCTTCCTCTCCCCCCTGTTTCCTCTCTCCTTTTCTCTCTCTGCTGAATAATATTCCATTGTGTATTTATACCACGTTTCCCATACCTGTTCACCCATCACTGGACAGCCCTGTTGATCCTATGCTTTTCTAAGCAGCATTGCCATGAAAATGCACGTGCAGTGTCTCCAACATGATAACTTTATCTGTGTTGAATACATACCCAGAGGCAAGACTGCCAGGTCACGTGACTGCTGGCTCTAGTTTTGAGGCACCTCCATTCTGTTTTTCACAATGGCTGGGCTAATTTATATTCCTACCAACAATGTATGAGAAGTCCCTTTTCCCCACGTCTTTGCCAACATTTTTTTTGTCGTTTTGATAATAACTATTCTAGTCGGGGGTATGATGTATGCCCTGGTTTTGATTTGCATTTCCCCAAGGATCAGTGGGGTGGAGCAGTTTCGTATACATGTTAGCCGTTTGAGAAATGTCTCTTCATATCATTGACTCGTTTTTTCAATCATTTTATTTGCTTTGTTTTTTGGTTTTTCTTCGCTTTTGTTTTGTGTTTGTTGTTGTGTTGTTTGCGTTTCTTATATATTATGTAAATTAATCCCTGTTGAATGAAACATTTCTCCCATTTGTAGGTAGTGTCTTCTTCCTGTTGTTTCTTTTGCTCTAAAAGGTTTTCAATTTCATGTAATACCATTTGTTAATGTTTGCTTTTGTTGCCTTGCCTTTGGGTAAACTTACAGACCAATGTCCTGACACATTCTCCCCGTGTTTTTTTCTAATAGTTTCATGGTTTGGAGTTCGCCCTTCTGTCTGTGATGTCGGTCACCCTGGATGTACAATACCTAGATCACCTGAAAGCGCACAATGGAACATGGCAGCCCTGTCACTTCTTCACGTAGTAGCTAGAACACGCTGCTTACAGACATTTCCCTTCTTCAGCTGTGTGTTTTCAGAGGTAAATTCCACATAGTAAAGACCAGCTATTTGATCCTTCCCTATACAGACTGTCAAATATGAATTAGTTTCCTAGCATACTTCAGTATGGGAACCAGCAGGGTCTGGAGTTTGTTGTTACGAATATTCCAGTGCCCCAATTCCTTGTGATTATTTTCCTTCTGATGCTCAAATTGGTCCATCGTTGTCTGGAAGATGTTCAGGTTGACTCCCAAGTCTTTACAAGCTCAGTAGAACTTGCATACCCTTGCCCTGTAGAGTGCCATGATTCTCCAGTCCCTTGTGGCACATTTCCTGTCTAGGCCAGTATGCAACCTTTTCTCTCCCAGCCAGCTCCCTTTTTATGGGAAATATTTCTAGATGCAAATTCAGGTGGTAGGGAGTCTTACTATGTTGGGTGGGTAATTGTTTCTGTGCCTTTTTGATGGCTAGAGATAAGGAAGAAATGATGATGATGATGATGAGATAGATAATTAGATAGATAGATAGATAGATAGATAGATAGATAGATGATAGAGATGATACACACAGACACACGTACATATGTATTCATGCATGTATGTACTTCTACATACATACATAATCAGTCATAGCAAGCTATGGCTTGAATGTACCTGTTGGGTGTTGCTAATATGACAGTCTAGAGTTAATTAGCTCTTTGAAGTTAACACCCCACCCCCATGTCAGTGAAAGAGGCTTCCTGTAGCTTTGGGTGAGTTTGCAAACCATTTAACACTATCCAAAAGAAAGCCTTAAGCTGTATTAGTTTTAGACAAAGAAGACCATAATGACTTATTAGGAAGCATTATATAGTGATAAAGGAAGCAAGACTCCAAAACAACAAGCCCAGCCCTGAATGTGTGTGCAGCAGGAAGAGCACAAACGTCTGTGAAGGAAAGGTGATGAGAGAGTGAGGAGACAAGCCCACCCCTGGATTCCAAGACTTCAGGCAGGAGCAATGTGGGTGACCTGGGCAGCAGTCTCAGCCACAGTGGGGGAACTTTCTGTTCAACCACAGCAGTACTTCCCGAGATTTCACAGCCATTGATCAGGATAGACATGTACCGTACTATCGATCATACCAATGCACCCATAGGCGCTGCATGTACCGTACCATCGACCTTACCAATGCACCCATAGGCGCTGCATGTACCGTACCATCGACCATACCAATGCACCCATAGGCACTGCATGTACCGTACCATCGACCGTAACAATGCACCCATAGGCACTGCATGAAGAAATAGCAACAGTGCACAGACGCATGCCAAGGAAGGGCTGAATGATGGAGAGCTGGCCAATGTTCATGGAGTAGAAAACTACCCGTTATTAAGATGTCAAGTTTTCCAACCTAGCATAGAGATGAGATGCAGTCCAAATCAAAACCTTAGCAAGGTGCTTTGTGGGTATTGACCAGGATTATAAAGTTTACATAAAAAGACAAAAGGCTAAAAGCACCTAAACCACACTAAGAAGAGCAAAGATGAGGACTCATGCCCAATGGTCTTTAAAACTAGTATAAGATAACAACAGTCAAGACAGTGTGACGTTGGAGAAAGAGTCACCGTATTAATTACTGGAACTAAATACTGAAGGCACAACCAGACGTACACAGAAAAAGAAGGACTCATCAATGGAGAAGGAATCTTTTATCCAGAAATGACGCTGCAGTAATAAAAATTAAAAACAATATAAAATAGAAATAAACCTGTCTACAGGCCTTATACCTTCCACAAATTTAAATAAAATGGAAAAATTAAATCAAAATGGACCGTAGACCTAAATACGAAATAAAAAATATCTACTGGGAAACTTTGAACTTAGAAAAGAGTTGGGTTTTTTTGTTGTTGTTGTTTTGTTTTTTTGTTTTTTTTTTTCACCCAGCAACCGAATCATAGAGAGGCAAGGAAAGGGAGGGAGGAGTGAGGTGAAAGGAAAGAACAGGATAGGATTGGACTGGAAAGAAAAGGAGGGGAAAAAGGAAATCGTGCACGAAGGGTGTGAACAGGAGCCCGTGCCCCAGAAGCCACTGC
>NC_022024.1:35716310-35750469 GCF_000317375.1 Microtus ochrogaster
TGTGAACAGGAGCCCGTGCCCCAGAAGCCTCTGCAGTTGGCCATGGTGTGTGGCTCGCACTTGACAACCAGGCCATCTCCCAACACCTTCCCTGGGTCTTCTCTAAGCTGCCTCCTCGATTGCTGCTTCATAAGAGGGACCCAGTCTGTCCAGTAATTGATGAAAAAAGAATTACATAAAAAAATTAAACTACTAAAAAAAACTTTGAATACATTAAATCAGTGAAGTAAAAACTAAACTTCTGAATCGTCAGCTAGCATGTGCACATGATAGGACCTGGAAACCACACCACATGATAGGAAGATTTTTAGAAGGATTAAAGTACAGATTATGTGACAGTTAATTTGATTGCCAATTTAACAGGATTTACAATGCCACTGGGAGACCAATTTCTGGGCCTCTCTGTAAAGATGTTTCCAGAACAGTTTAAAGTGGAAGGCAGCCCCCAAGTGTGGGCTGCTCCATCCATGGACTGGGGTCCCAGATGTCCTAGAGACAGTGAGGTGAGAGCCAGCATTCCTCTCTCACCCCTGCCTCACACCTCCTCCACCATGAGCCAAAATAAACCTTCCTTTAGTTGCTTTTCACAAAGATTTTATTATTATCTTAGGTATATGAGTGTTATTTCCATCTACGTCTGTGTACATGCATTTGTGCTATCCTCAAGGGGCCAGAAGAGGGTGTGGGGGTCTGCTGTTACTGGAGTTACAGTTGCGAGCTGCCATGTGGGTGCTGGGGTTTGAACCTGGGTCTTCTGGAAGAACAATCAGTGATCATAACCACTGAGTCCATCCCTCCAGCTCCACCTTATGTTGCTTCTGTAAGGTGCTTTGTCATCGCAAGGAGAAAAGTAACTAATGAAGTCTATAACACGAAGTGCAGCAGAAGACGACAGCAAGTGTCTGCTGCTCTCTGTAAACTCAGATGGATAAAGATTTTAAAAAGAAGATACCCCAGCTGGATCATGGACAAGGCTCAGTCCTTTGCAGTCCTGAGCTAACCCCAAACATGGCAGCCTGGAAAATCTGAGATGGGGTTACAGGGCAGCATTCTGAGGAATATAAACAGAAAGAAAGATAGATAGATAGATAGAGGAAAATCTGAGATGGGGTTACAGGGCAGCATTCTGAGGAATATAAACAGAAAGAAAGAAAAAAAATGTTACTTAATGAAGCTAAAGGCAAAAGCATTATACTGGGTAAATAAAAGCAATATATAATATAAACTGAAATTAAGACTTGATTTTGCATTTATACATATACCAAATGCAATACCATCTAAATTCCTAAGTGTGTATATATGTGTATGTGTGTGTGTCTAGCTGAGGTTGAATTAGCTGTAGGAGACATCATTCTATGCAGATATAGTTTAAGAAATAATAAAGTGAAAAAAAACCTAATTAAAATATTTGAGACAGAAGCAAAGTCATGACCCCCTCAGACTGAAACCCATGGGCATTGTCTTCCTGCAACTCTGCAACTAAGCCACATGCTTAGTTGTGCAAATTACAACACAAACCAAGATAAGAAGGCTTCTAAATCAATGACAAAAGTCAAGACAACACCCACCATAGTGTTATATTATTTGTGTTTTAATAAATAAAGCTCGCCGAAGATCAGAATGCAAAACAGCCACACTAGTCAGTCATACAGGCCAGGCAGTGGTGCACACACCTTAAATCCCAGGACTCAGGAGACAGAGGCAGAGGGATCTCTGTGAGTTCAAGGCCATCGGGCCTTGAATGCTTGACCGTCTATCTAAAAGAAAAACAGAGTTCAGCAAAGTGATCCCAGCACTAGGAAGGTGGAAACGGGAGTGATCTGGCTGGGCGGAGAGAGGAATACAAAGGGGGAAAAGAAAGGAGCTCAGAATGGAGACAGGATCTCTCTCGCCCCTTCGGTCTGAAGAGTCGGGAGAGGTAAAAGGTCTCTTTAGTGGCTGGCTGCTTTGCTTTTCTGATCTTCTGGTTGAACTCCAGTATCTGCCTCTGGGTTTTTAATATTCATGCTACACCCACCACCATTGTTCAGTTGGAGGAAAGAGAAAATTCTAGCGCACTTAGAAAATGGCAATAAAAGTGCTTGCATTTGAGACTTGAGAGATAGCAAAGTGGCATAGAGAAAATTTTAATAATTTATAGATAATATATTATTAATTAATGAAGGTAAATTAATTCATAACCTTGCTGAAAGAGTTAGGATAGGATAAGAGGGGTAGACAGTGAAAGCAGAAGGGAAGTGCTGAAGAGCTCTCTGGCACAGGGGAGATGACCAGGGGGAAATGAGACCATGCAAAACAATGAGGAGCGAATTGAAACAATGATGGTTTTAACTGTTCGCTCTTAAAAGGGAATAAGATGATATTTGAAGACAATATGAATGCTTACTATTCATCTTAGGGAGGGGCATCTGAATAGGCTAATTTATGAAAGAAATCCCCTTAAAGATGTCGCAAGTTATCATCCATGAAAAACAGTCCAGCAGGGTCTTAGTAATTTTAGATACAAATGTGTGTTTTTTCTGGACTATTAAAAAACACAGCTAGGGTAGGTCTTGCCTTGAGGGTCCACTTTTTTTCCCAGTCGGGAAGCAATAGTGAACCAGCACACAGACAGAAACTCACACGAACATCCCTAGGCTCAAAGATGAACTGAGCACCTCATGAATGGTGACCCGGGCACAGTCATAAAGTGGGGAGCTCAAGTAAGGACACAGACTAGCTAGCCATGCCCAGAGAGCCTGTCTGTCTGCTGTTGAGTTACAGGCTCTAAAGATCCTAAGCAGCTGGCGTGGTCACCAGATAGGAAGGGCTGCAGAGAGCTCCTGCACCATTGCAGCCACCCAGTGCTGCCTGGAGCGAGACTCTGTGAAACTGTGGTCCACTGGTTCTCTAGTAGAGACCAGCGGACAGCTCTCTGGAGTCAGCCAGCCAGCCTTGGCAGCGAGCACCTTTACGCACTGAGCCTCTTTCTCTCCAGACCCAGGATTATTTTAGCTGACAGCATCCACTCCCCGGCCCAACTAAGGTTCCTGAGTGGATCAGCATCTTTTTGCATCATAATTATGTTATCTAACAGTTAGCAATAATGAGCCGATAGAGTGATGTTGTGTGTGTGTGTCCCCGTGTATGTGTGTTAAGAAATAGTTACTCTATGGAAGGAAAATTAGGATATTTGGGACAGGAACTAAAATATTAAACCTTTCTTACCAGACATGGTTTTAGAAACTTGGTTTCTAAGTGTGTTACGTGCTTCCTTTAAAAAATGAAAATGAAAAGAAAAAGCTGCATGAAATAAGAGAGTCAACTTTTTATCTCATCCTTCGAGCTTAGGAAAAAATCACTTCTTTACTAACGATCAGAGAAAGCTGACACTCTGAAAAGCAATGAGCATTCGGATCGCTTGGAGGCTGATGTTGCAGGGCCAAGTGCCCTCCCAAAGATGGAGGAGCAGGATGCTCCAGAGAGACCTGGGACAGATGGGGCAGAAGCCCTGTGAAGTGACAGGAAGACATGAATGGTGGCTTCCATGAATTGCTGGGGTTCAGCATGAACAGTGGGAGCCTGCTACAGAAGCGAGAGGCTCCCAGGGACCCCAGCCTTCAGCACTGCCCTGCCAGTAACCCCACCAGGTTCTCACGGTTCAGATCTGAGAACAACCCCTTTATGGCTCTAGCAGAGAAGACTCATAGTTGTGAAATATGTCCAGAGCTGTTTCCATAACAAAAGCCTCCGCTCCAGGATGAGGGCTTCTCCTGAGGCCTGCCCCAGGGCCCTGGGGAGGGAACGGCACTCCCTTTCCTGCCCATGCCCAGTCTCTGTGTTTCACTCAAGGGAAAAAAGAAGCCATGAAGAACAGACATTTGTGTAAAGTCACAGACATTGGCGCACCAGAAGCCTGACCCGGAATATGATGGACAGCTCCCATCCTCTCTCCTCCCCACCTCCCCAGCAGTCTGTGGCCTGCATAGCTTCAACAAGCATCAGCCAGTTTGACTTCTTTCCCAGCTAACCTAAATCTTCACAATAAAGACTGGGCTTCTTCAGCTGCCAACAACAAAACATTATGGGGCGGGGTGGGGGTGGGGAGGAGGCTCAGTGGGTCAAGATGGAGGAACTGAGTTCAGATCCCCAGACCATCTATAGAGCTGGATATGGATCTGGAATCCCAGTGCTCTTGTAGTGAGATGGGGGGTGGGGCAAGGGGGAACGGGAAACAGGGCACCCAAAGGCTGATCCAGCAAGCCTGGCGCACACAGAAGATTCTGTCAAGGAAGACAAGGTGGCAGGAAAGGTCTGGCATCCAAGGTTGTCTCGTGACCTCCCCCTGCACAGCTCTCCTCTGTGATCCTGCCTCGAGGCCGTGAAACAGTTCCTAGGAACTATTCTTAGAAAACTCTTACATCCCATCAGAAAATAAATCAGTTTTGGCGATGATTGCCAGCTAATATTAAAACCAATAAGGAAGCAGCTTCTGGGAGCAACTGGTGCTGCTGGTAATTCCTGCACCCTGTAGTCTCCTTAGTAACAGACACGTCTATCTGCGTCTGTGAACCCCGATGTTCAGGTACAGAAAGTGCACACCACCTCCCACGCGCTATTTCTGTCAGAGCTGTAAACCTGGATCTTATCCTTTAGATCCAGCTGCCAACTTAACAGCACCAGAGACCCCCAGGAGAGGAGGTTTCTATAGGGCAAGGGGGAGGGGTCTCACAGGGATGGGGTGGGCTCACAGAGATGGGGGCTCTCTGGCTTTGGAGAGAGAGGGGCAGGGACTGAGGGAGGGAAAGGAGAACACCCCAGATTAAAAAGCACTGAAGCAGGCTGTTTTGTGCGGCGCTGCTTTGAATCTTCATCCAGACCAACCAAGTCTAACAAATTGTTACGGAAATCAGGCTATCTGGACGGCAAATATTTGATGGTTGTCAGGCTCGTGTTCCGAGGGCTTGGTCTCCAACGTTTATGCTGCTGTTCTAGATTTCTGTTTGGTTCATTTCAGGCAGAGTCTTAGGTAGCTCAGGCTGCGTCGCCAAGGCTGACCTCAACTCCTGTCTCTCTCCCAAGTGCTGGAGTTACAGGCATGACCAGGAGCTTCAAGCAGCCATCAGGAGAAGAGCAGCACTCACCTGCTCAGTTAGCTTTCTTATATACCCCTGGAGCATCTGCCTAAGCACAGTACCTCCTGCAGTAGGCTGGGCCCTCCTCCAGCAATTAACACTCAAGAACATAATACCCCAGAGACGTGCCCACAAGTCCTCCTTCCCAGATGTATCAAGTAGGCAGCCAAGATTATCTCTATACTTCCAAGAGTTCCCCAGTTAGTAAGCAGAACCACAACGTATCCTGTTCTTAAAGTTCAAAACATGGGACTTCTACATGATCCCATTATCCCACTCACAACCCAGCTGCAAGCCCTACTCTTTATAATCCTGTCCTGCTTCCCGCCTCTGCCCCTTTATTTCCCATCCCATGATCCCTGCCATGCTTTGAGTCACCACACAATTTTCCTGGACCCAACTGAGGAGTTCTTCCCCACAGTACCCCTAACCTAACCTAGGAGGGCCTAGGGATGCCGTAGAACAAGCCACCCAAAGCCACAGTGGCCCTTTGCTTTCTGCAGCAGTCTGGGGTGTCTGGGGCATTGCTTCTTCAGGCCACAGGCTGCTTGCTCTTGGTCTCAGGCAGGGTGATGTGTTCCAGTCCACTTTAAAGAGTTCTTTGATTGCCGTGGACGAACAACCACAGAAACGTACTGTCCTTGAGGTGGGACAGAAGCTGTCACTCTCTGAGCAAGTCACACGCCAAGGTCAGGGGACGAGGTGACGTGCTCTGCCCTCCCTCCCCCCATAAGCAGTGGCCATAAAGTAGAGGGGAAGGTCTCAGAGGAGGAGAGTAGTCAGGGAAGCAGAGATTGGGAGACTGGGTCCTCCACAACCAGGGGTTTAGGGACCAGTCCGGAAGGGAGGGAGGGAGACAATGAGCTGAGAGCCAAAGGTGAGGGCAAATGATCCGCAGAGATGGACAAGAGAATGGGAAGCAGAAAATCAGTAGCTACACTTGACAGTACAGCCATGACTGGGACTCTTGTCTCTTAGGGATGGAAGGAGGACGAGGGCGAGGCTGCGAAGGAATGGCTCGGAGGTGAGTAGATGTGTGCTCATAAACCGCTCTCTGCTGGAGGGCATCTGGGGTGGTGTCTGGGCTTCTGTAAGGGTGATAAAACACCCTGATCAAAAGCAACTCGGGGAGGAAGGGGTTGACTTCGTCTCCTGCGGCATCACAGCCCGGCATGAAGGAAGTCAGTGTGACTCAAGGCAGGAACCCGGAGGAGGGAGCTGATGGTGCAGAGGCCATGGAGGAGGATGCTCACAGGCTTGCTCCTCATGGCTTGCTCCATTGGCTTGCTTATGCACCCAGGACTGCTTGCCCAGGGATGGCTCCACCCACAATGGGACTGGGCCTTTCCCCATCAATCACTAATTAAGAAAATGTCCCACAGGCTTGCAAGGTCGAGGCAGGTGCTCTTACCCTGCAGAGTATCTTATGTGTGCAGTTTCTCAGTTGTGTTTTCCTCTTCTTAACTCTGCCTTGTGTCTGGTAGACAAAACAAAAAAACTACCAACCCAGGCCGGGCGGTGGTGGCGCACGCCTTTAATCCCAGCACTCGGGAGGCAGAGGCAGGCGGATCTCTGTGAGTTCGAGGCCAGCCTGGTCTACAAGAGCTAGTTCCAGGACAGGAACCAAAAAAAGCTATGGAGAAACCCTGTCTCGAAAAAGCCAGAAAAAAAAAAAACAAAAACCAAAAAAACAAAACAAAACAAAACAAAACAAAAACCTACCAACCCAACCAGGAGACAGATAGGAAGTGGAGATTTGGTTTAGTGAGTGAGAAGGTCGCATGAGAACAAAGGAAACATTTAATTCCCTTTCAAATAATTTTTGTTTATTTATTTTGTGTGTGAGGGGCATGTGGGTGGAGCACTCACATCACGGCACAAGTGTGGTGGCCGGAAGACAATTTACAAGAGTCAGCTCTTCCACCAGGTGGGTTCTGAAGATCACGCTCCAGCAGGCGTCCTACCCAGTAAGCCATCTCACCAGCCTGAAGAAATTTAAAATAGGAGATGCTTAGTGAATGCTAAAATGTTCATGGAAGATTCCAGAAAAGAGAAAGGGATGGATCGGGAGAGAAAAGATATATGTTCAATATGTTCCTGGGAGGAGCTGAGTCTAGCTCTGTTTATCCAATATCTGCTTCTTTTTCTGTGTGGGGGTGAGTGGTTTTTCGAGTCAGATTTTTTTCTGTGTAGCCCTGTCCTCACTCTGTAGACCAGGCTGGCCTCAAACTCACAGAGATCTGCCTGCCTCTGCCTCCCACCACCTGCATGCTTCTTTCTAACCAACAGAACTCAAGTTTGTTTGAAGGGTCTGTGTGATTGGCTAAATTAAACACCTCTCTTCGAGGATGCCTTTGAGAAGAAAACAACCGAGACATACAGTGTTCTAGAAAGAGAAATGAGCCAGAAATGCTGATAGAAGGCTCCCTTCCCTGCTGCTTTCCTTCCTCTTCCAGTCAGGAATATGAAAGGGATATATTATTTTAAAATATTTACTATTTATTTACTTGCAATGCTGGGGGTTGAACCTAAGGTCTAAAGTAGTGGTTTTCTACCTTCCTAATGCTGTGACACTTGAATACAGTTCCTCATAATGTGGCGACCCCCAGACATAAATTATTTCATTACTGCTACTTCATAACTGCAATTTTGCTATTGTTATGAATTGTAATGTAAATATCTGTGTTTTTGATGGTTGTAGGTGACCCCTGTGAAAGGGTTATTCGACCCTTGAGAACCGCTGGTCTAGAGCGTTCTCCAAACACTCCACATCCCCAGCTCCCCTTTTACTTGTTGCTTCTAGACAGACTCACTCAGTTGCCTGGACCCACGTTAGCCAAGTAGCTGGGACGGCAGGCTTGCACAGCAGTGAGGAAGGGCAGGCTCTGGGCCTTAGACCCCAGGGGACTGGGATGAGGAGGCAAAAGGTTCTCCTGGCGAGGGCTGTGGGCAGGTGGCACCCTTGGGGAGCAGAGATGTGGAAAGAAGTCACTGTGGTGTAGGTGAAGTCCGCTGGGGACAGACTGAGTTCCAGAACCCCAGGAGGGGCTTGGGAGGATGAGGTGTGGGAAATTCTTGTATGAGGTGGTCAGGTACCTGGAAAGGCCTGGCTCCTCGTGGTTCTAGGGGTGGCACATACCATCCACCTTGGGGGTGGGGTCTGTATAAAAACTGGTCTCAGTTGGGAATGCAGTGACCGGTTCCCTGGGCTCACTCTCTCAGGCACTTCATAGTGGAGAGGTCATCTCGGGACTCTCACAGGACATCTGTGGCTTCTTTTTATTTTTACTTTATTCTTCCTTCCTTCCTTCCTTCCTTCTATTTATTTTTGGTTTTTTGAGATAGGTTCCAGGTATAACAGTCCTGGAACTCGCTTTGTAGACCAGGCTGACCTCGAACTCAGAGAGATCCACTTGCCTCTGCCTCCCGAGTGCTGGGATTAAAGGTGTGCGCCACCACCGCCCAGCAACTCTACTGCTTCTTGCTGTGTAATCTTAGGCAAGTTACTTACCCTCTCTGTGACCTGTGTAAAGGCAGGTATAAGTATGGTACCTATCCAGATTATTCTGATAATTGAATATAATTCATTTAAACTCTTAGAACCATGGCTCACTCATAGTGGTGCTCAATAGACCTCAGTAATCAGTAATATTTCTCTTATTCCCTTAAACATGGCAGGGAGCAATAGACCAACTGTTACTCCTGTCTTCCCCTTTCTTATGATAAGACTGTATCTCAAAGCTTGTAACAACACGTTTATGTCTGGATCACGGGTCTGCAGATTCCCTTCAGGCTGCTGGGCAGGTTCCCGTCGATTACATGTATCTCTAATTATGGCACCAATAACCAGCTTGGGGCTGCTTGCAAGGCAAATCGGGAGTCTAAGAATCCAATGCTAGAGAGAGCACTTGAGTGCACATAAGGAAGCTCGGGCTGGCTGGGGCCTGTGCCAATCACCGCACCCTGAGCCAGTGGGCAGGGAGCCAGGAGGTAGGAGGGAAGGGAAGTTAGAAACTGTGAATCCTGTCCCCCATGACGTCATACCTATAATGACGGGGGGTGGGGGTGGGGAGGACTGGGTAGGGTGCTGAGTGCAGGGCTGTGGGGACTGCAGCACTGGAGCAGAACCCAGAGCATTTCCTACAATCTTTACTTCCACGTCAGTCACACAAGCCCTCCAGAGGCTGTTGTAGCCACCAGTGTCACACAAAACCTGCCCAGTCCCTGTCTTCCTGGGTCTGCCCACCTGCCCACCAGTTACTGTCAAGTTTTATGGGTACTTCAGGCCGCATGGTCTTTGCTGCCTCCTCCTGCCATCTCCCACCCCTCCTTGGCCCATCTTCGTGAGTGGGGTGGGCAGCCCCTGGCTAATGCATGTGCCTTCCCCTTCTCTTCTGCCATGGTTAGTCAGCATCAAGGCCAGGAAAGCACTTGTTTCTCCTCAGTTCCCTGAGCCCCCACTGCTGCATCTGTGAGTCATGGCGCCGCCCCCTCCAGCAGCCAGCTCCTCTCTTCCTGCCACCACAGTTGGTCACCGTGATCTTCCCAAAATGCACTTCTAGTTCCGGATGCAAGACCCATTCCTTTGCATAGCTTCCAAGGAGAGCACCTTCCCTTACCCATCCTCGGGTCCACGCTCAGTCCTTACACACCAGACGGGCACTCCTGTTGGCCTTCGCCTCTCCTCTGTCCTTAAAACTCAGCTCCTGGCTTGGCCCTCATTTCCCCCAGCCTTGTCATATATTCCCCCCCCCCCGTTTCTCAGCATCTGCACACACACACACACATACACACACACACACACACACCCCTCGCACTGCCCTCCTGTGCTGTGTTCTAGAGGGTAGTAAGTGATAGGTGTTATCATGGCCTTTCGGACTTCCCAGATTGGGCGCACTGACCTCCCGTTGTCCTCCCTAGGCGGGACAGCAGTGTGTGCTCCTTGTGTAGGGGGGTTAAATGAGATGCTATCCCTGAGGTTGGTGGAAGTGGTAGACACTAGTTCTCAATGAAACCTTTGTATTGAAGGATGTCAGACTTTCACAGCTGTGTGCTTACTATGTAGTGAAAGGCCCAGACACACTGGTGTGGGCAGCCCCTAGGCAGCATCGCTCTGAAATTTTTATCTGACTTCCAGTGAAAGATAGCACTATTTTTGAACTCAAGTGGCACCTCCCAAGTGATACCGGCTTTGACATCTGCCCACTCCTCCATGGAACAGGCCTGCGACATAACCTAATAGGTGCCAGACTGTCTCCCTCCTCACTCCAGTACAAGCTCTGAGAATCTCTCCCCTCTCAGGCCAAGCGGAACAGGCCAGTGATGAGAAGGGTTCTGTTGCCACCGAGTTGTTCCTGTCCAGAGCAGGCCAGGCCTGCCCGGACCTCGCAGCCCTTTTCTGTCCCCCTTGCCTTGTGGGGGCAGCGCAGCCCAGCCCATCCCTTCCGTTGGATGGTGAGTGTAATCTAGCTAGCAACAGCTGTGTAACAGTCTCACCAGCCTACAGATCACCTCTGTCCCAGTGTCGGTGGTAGAGGGCTCCCCAGAGGACTCTAAGCCTCCCGGTGGGGCAGCTCCCCTCCCTGGAGACAGGGTCCTCAGGATCACCCAGTGCACCCCGCAATGCACACCCTAGCATTTCCTCCTAGGGCCAGTGAGGCTTCAAGAGACAGACCCGGCCATTTGTTCTCTAACTTCGAACCCACGAGGGTAGGAGGGGATCTTATTCAACCCCTTCGGCTGCCAAAGCTTTTCACCCACCACCACAGCGGGAAATGGTAGGTGGAGGACTTCTGGGCACGACAGGGCAGCGTGTGAGGTTGTGACCAAATTCCCTGGACACGACTCAGGTTAGAACTCAGTAGAGGCCAGAGCAGGAAGGAGCAATTACCCACGCGGGTTAGTCAGGGCCTGGGGAGAGCAACGGGAAGGAGCTTCGTTATCCCATTTCACAGACGAGGAAACTGAGGCCCAGAAAACGATGGACTTTTCAGAGTCGGGATTCTAACCCAGCGCAGCCTTCAGCCCCGGCACTCGGCACTGCCCTTTCCCCGCGCCCCGTGACCTTAACGCGGCACGTGCTGGTCCCTTGCCCCCTCCCACCATTGTCCCACTCGGCGCGGCTCGGGGGCTTCCCGGAGGCCCGCAGTGGGCAGGCCCGGGGTCGCGGGCAAGAAGCGCACCCGGCGCGGCGGGAGGGACCCGGGCGATTCGCCCCTGAGCTGCCAGCGCTGCCTCTGTCCATGGTCAAAGCAGCGGGGTAATCCGCCTTTCTCTTCCGCCCGCCGAGCCCATTCATATTCTAATCACAGCGCGGTCGGCCCGCGAGCGGCCACTTTCCCGGGGCGGCGGGAGCCCCCCCCCCCCGAATTTGCGGTCCGCCAG
Organism: Microtus ochrogaster; assembly: GCF_000317375.1. Classification (NCBI taxonomy): domain Eukaryota; kingdom Metazoa; phylum Chordata; class Mammalia; order Rodentia; family Cricetidae; genus Microtus; species Microtus ochrogaster. The sequence continues at coordinate 35,727,809 of NC_022024.1, forward strand.
CCCCGGCCCCCTCCTCCTGCACTTTCATCTGCACCGGGGAGGGGGTCCCTGGGAAAGCGGCGTCCCCAACTCGGACGCCGGGGGGCTTCTCACCAACTCCGATGCGGGCTGTGGGGGACCGAGAGGGTGGCGGAGGGGGGAGCCGGGGTACATGGGAAGAGGGAGGGACCCGGACGCAGACAGACTGACATACAGGGTTATGGGAAGTGGCAAGGGGGTGGGGTGGGGGTGGGGGGGTCCCAGAGACCCTGGGGGACGTAGTCCTAGGGAGAGACAAAGAGACAGGCAGCCAAAGGAGAAGCGGAGACCGAGACAGCAAGGCACGGGGACCTGGAGAGACCCGTTGGGCTGGAGACAAGGGGTACAAAAGTTGTGGAGGAGGCGAGCCAGCCCCTCACCCCTCCCTGCCAAGCGTCCTTCTTGTCTCTCAGACTGGAGATGGGAACCTAAGACTTCAGTTTCTCCTTCCCGACCCTCTACTCCCACGCATGTCCGCGGATCTACGTGGAAGAAACTCAAGACACACTCCCTCTGCATTGCTCCAGGGCCCCTGCTCAAAATCTAACTCAGGACGGAAATGGGACGTGTCTCAAGGGGAGAGAAAAAAAGGAGTTGGGCCCACTCGTGGCCGCACAGGCGACTCCTAGGGCTCCGACACCTTCTGCACCCCCCTCCATGGCTGCACCGCGCGGGGCTCGGGCACGGGAGGGCTGGAGGGGGGGCAGATCTAAGCCAATTTTGATTTCGCCTATAATGAGTGCCGGGCTAAGGCTGGAGAAGGCCTCTGGAACTTTAAATAAGAAAAACGTTGCTAATGCTATAATAGAAGGGGGAAGTCGGAGGGCTGGGATTGCGTCGCTCTGAGCCCCCCTTTTCGGAGGCGGCTTTTCTTATTCAAAACAGGCCCACAATGGGCTTCACAGTGCGCCTCGCCACGGCCCCATCTGACGAGCGGCCATTCATCAGGCCCGCTGGCCTATCAATGACATTGCTCCCATCGGGGCTCCTATAAAATGATGTTTTTTCCCATGAAACATCCGCAAACATTTTGACGGGTTTGGCTTTGCCCGACTGGATTACTGAGTGTCCCCTCGCTCGCTCCCTCTTTCCCTCTGCTCCACCTCGCTTCCTTCCTTCCCTCGCTTCTTTGCCTCCTCTTTTCTTTCGTCTAGTTCTTTCTTTTCCTCCTTTATCCTTTTGCCCTCTCGTCCAGTCCATCGTCTCCCTCTCTCTCGTTACCCATTCCTTCCTCCCTCCTTCCCTCCCTTCCTCCCTGGGCATCTCTAGCACAGGGGATCCCCAAATATCAGGACTTTTGGGGGGCGTCTGTGCTGTCCATGGGAAGAGCATGCATTGTGGGTTACTGGAGGAACCCGACATGGATTCCACAGGTTAGTCCTGGTGGGACTTGGGGGGAAGATACTGGGAGGAAAGGAGCAGGGACAGAGGGGACTTGAAAAAGAGCTCAAAAAGTTCAGGCGGCTCAACTTGACAGTGAGATCCCAGGTGAGAAGGAGTGCAGAAGTTTTCGGTCCAGCGCTAAATGTGTAAGTGAATGCATGGAAGTGTGTGTGCGTGTAAATGTGTGTGCGCGTGCGCGCACGCTGCGGAGCGCGCTTTCATTTGTGCATAAAGTTGCATAAAGATGCTCTCTGGCTCGCGGCGAGCTCGAGGTGCTGCTGCTTGCAGGAACTTTGCGAGCCAGCCTCCCCCTCCCGGGCCCCGCAGCTGCCCTGGCTTTGGGCAGGGTAGTGGTGTGCTCAGGATCTGGGGTGAGGGCCGGGAACGCTCCAAAGGCGGGGGAGGGCGACAGCGTTTCACCGCGCGGGAGGTGGAGGCTCTTGCTGCAGGAGCCGCGCAGCTGGAGGGAGTGGCGGCGGCGAACCCGGTGGTCCTGGGGCATTCGAATCTTTGGCCTGTGAGAGATGGGAGCCCAGGCGCGAAGAGGCAACACACTAGCCGCTCCACACGGAGGCTGTAACCTAGTTGGGGGGGGGGGAGCCGAATACAAAGCATCAGTAGAGGCCTGAGTTCTGGCATTGAGTTCTGCGAACTGCCCTTCGGTTAGAGGGCTGTGTAGTGGGGCATCAGGCTCTAGGGTTGCTGTGGTTCACTAAAGAAGGGAAGACACGGATCTCGTACAACGAAAATACCCAGCCTCTCCGAGTCGAACCGTGCGTCAGCTTCAATGTCTAGCATCTTTGGGGACCCGCCACACTTCTAAATCTAGATTGCTTTTCCTATGTCATTTCCATGTAGAAGTCCTCAAAAAGTGTAATCCCTCCCATAGGCCCAGTCTCTCCACCAAGCTGCTCCGATCCCTGCTGGGCTTCAGCTTTCGAGTTTCTTGGGGGTGAAGGAGGCAGCATGCACAGAGGCGGCCCCGTTTCATTGAAACCCGGTAGAATGTGAGGGCATCGCAGCCGAGCAACAAGTGCCTGCTGGCCGCAGCTGTGCCCTGACACACATAACTTACTTGCAAATAAACACCGCAGACAGCTCTGCCCCCACTCCACCCACCCCTAGGCAGGTCGCAAAAAGAGGCGTGATGGGCCAAGCCACTCGACATCTTCCCAGAAGCCGTTCTTCGTTTCTGGGACAAATGTTCCAGGCCTCTCCTGGCCTACATTGCAGACCTGGTGGCGGAGACCGCCGACCCGGGGTACTTTTCCGTCTCTGAGGCAATCAAGCCCTCACGTTCCCCAGGGTGGCTGTGAGCCCCCAGAGAGTGGTTAAAGCCTGAGCCTCCTTTAATCTGCCAGCACACACAGAGGCAAGAAGTGTTCTTGCCTGGGGAGTGCATCGCGCTGCACAGACCTTCAGGCCCCGCTGTGGTCTTCTCCACGCCCCACTAATACTGGTCCCCGATAGGGAACACAAACTTTTGCTTCATTATTTTTTTTAACTCAAGGAAAACCTAAAAACTACAACATTAAAAGCAAATGTATTTAACCAGATTAAATCTATTTATACAGAATTAGTGGCTGAGGAGTTTCAAGGGGTCCCTACACGATCTCAGGGCCTTCCTCATACCCCAAATCAGGAATGCCCCAGCTGGGTTTTAGTTGATCCCTCCACAGGACTAGAGTCCTTGCTTGGTGCGGAGTGCTGTTGAACTGTGGATAGGTTCTATTTTTAATCCCGGATTATTAGGTGGTTGCGGGGGGGGGCACTAGCCACCCCCAGCCCAAATGCAAACACCCCAAATGGGTTATAAAACTCCAGTGCCTCCCCGCTCCTCTCTCCTCTCGTACCTAAGAAATAACCTTAGATCACACTCCTGAACTCAAAAATCAAAAGTTTTGGTTAATGGCAGCAATTGAGAAGTCATTCCAGGCGCACCAGGTGACATTTCACGTGCAAAACTCCGGACAAGCGAAGTGCGGCGCGGCGAGGTCCGATCCAGGAGCCTGCTTTCGCCTCCCTTCCAGAGAATTAATCCAATTAGTCTTTCTTCTGAGTTTCCCTTGTTATGTAAAAGGTTCATTCCCCCTCCCCGGGCTTGCAGAGCCCAGCGCTCCACTAGGCAGTTCGATTTTGTTCCCCTGCGCTCGTCTAGAAACACGAAATTTCATTCTTCACGGGCTCAAACAACAGGTTCATAGCATCTGCTGGAGCGAAGTCCGGAGCATCCATGTTTAGAGGGGCCGGCAAGTCTCTGTCTTTTAAAAGGAAAATCCCCGCAGAGTGCCTGGGGCATGGGAACGGTTTTGCTGGGGCCGGGGCTCTAGTGCCCTGCTTTGGGCCCACTTCAGCGTGACCTGCGGAAACTCACCCCTTTGTTCCGCGCATCGAGCTGGTAATATATTCCTTGAGTTTTTCCCAAATACACACTACAAGTGTGGGGCCAAGACAATGGCCCAGTCGGGGGAGGCCCTGGAGCCGGCGCGCGCCTCCTGGGTCCTCGGCTCTGGTTTCTCACCACCACAAAGCAAAGCCCCTCTAGGACGGACTCTGGCGGCTTCGCCCAGCTCCTCCGGACTGCAAAGGCAGCCTGCGCGCTTAGGGTCCATCCACGTGCGGTTGCGTCGGGACAGGTTTTACAGTTAGCGCCAGCGCGCTGAACTCAAAGTTGGTTCTCAGGCCCGTTTGGCCCTCACTCTCTAGGAGGGGCCGCTGGAGGAGGCTACTTGTGTGTGACCTTTCGGGTATGATTCCAGATGCCCTTCCACAGAGCAGCGCTGTTCAGCTGCTCCTTACTCAGAAATTCGATAATGAGCGAGGAAAATGGGTAGAATTTTCAGCCACCTAGAACTTGTGCCAAGTGAGGATGGTCGCCTACGCGTCAGAAGGGTCATTTCTTGTTAACCGGGATGGTTCGTTAGAAAGGTGCATTTTTGGCCCTACGACTAGAAGCTTCTAACTCTACCCAGTTCGCCCCACCCACCCTGCGCCTCCAAAACTCAGATCGGGTCTGAATGCCTGGGGCTCACTGGTGGGAAGACTCTGGTTCTGCAGGGAAGGTGACCCGGTACTAGGTCTAGCCATGGGCCCTAAGATGAGACATCCTGGGGCCTTAGGTTTTTACCCCAGAGAGACAGGCCTGGAACCTCCTGCATTTTTCCCCCAGGAGAAGCTCTGGGTAAGTAGAAGCAGCCTCCTTGTGTAGCCCGGAGAGCCGGTCCTTGGCTCATAGTAGGAAGCAGGGAAAGATCTGAGCCTTGCTCCTGTGCTAAGCCAGGCTCCAGGCCCCAGACGTGCGTGGGTAAGTGTGCGTGTGTGGCCGGAGAGGTGGACTCGCGTGGTCCCACTCTTACCACCTGCTAGCATCTGAGCTTGGCAGCAGGGTCAAAAGAGTGTCCCCATGGTCCCGGGATTCCAGATACCCGCGATTGCAGTCTTGCACGCGGCCGCGGTACACAGGTTTGACTCCACGGGCCTGCGGGCTCGCGATTACACGATTATTCAAGGCGGGCCCCGGATAGTGCACTTTCCCAGCGTGGTACCCAGAGACCCGGAAAAGTTAGCCAGGGCTGCTCAGCAGCTCGGGCCTGGGATCTGAACAGCAGCCTCCGCCGCAGCCCCCACCCCCTCTACCCCCAGCGCGTCGCCATGGAGACTGCTGGAAGTTGGTGGTGGAAAACAGACCCGGCGCAAAGCAAAATATTATGAGTGCAGTTGGGGTGACTTCAGGGGGGCGGGGGACCCGAGGGCGTGAGCGGGAGCCAGAGGCAGACAACAAAGGGCCAGAGCAAGGAGGGAGAGGAGTGTGTTTGGGGCCTCCCTGGCGCTGTGTGAGTGCTGGACCGTCCTGCTTCCCAGAGGGGCCAAAGTCTCTAATTTCTCTCCAGCAGCTACACCTTTTCTCAGCCGGCTTGTGCACCCTTGCTCCCACCCCGCCTCTCCGGGTCCTCTTCCAGCCTCCCTCCTGGTCCTGAGTGAGCCGCCAGCTGGGCAGTACGCCCGCCTCCCCGAGAGCCACAGGCTAGCCAGCATGAAAGGTTCTGGCTTTTCTTCCCCACGACCCGTGGGTCGCCCAGGAGGGATTTTCTCATCATCCCTCTTCTCAAATGAGATCTGAAAAGGTGGTGGGTTCCGTGGCTGGTCAGACGTCTAAGAGGCTGGGCGGGTATCCTGGCTGACAGTTCTCAGGCGGCCAAAGCACTTGAGTTAGCCTTCTGAAGCAGCCACTTGTAACTCGACTTTAAGTCAACCAAGCCCTCCCCAGGCTGTGTCTCTGCCTGGAAAAGACGCAGACAGCTCAGGCTGAGATTCTCAAGTTAGACCTAGCCCTCTTCCAGGGTTGGCTTTCCAGCGGGATCCAGGAAGCAAGCAGTATGTGAGACTGTTCTGTTAGCACTGTCTGAACTACATCTCCCCAAAGCAGTAATATTCCTAACCACATGGTGGGGGGGGGGATCACTTGGGAATTCAATAGTCAAGAACCTTGAATAACTCATTTTAAAAGATTCTCAATTTCCTTTCTTAATGTCAGCCTAAGGTACATTCTTGTCTCCTCCCAATTCCCCAACTCGGGAGAGAATTTACAAAAAGACAGTAGGTTTTATTTTACAGGAGCTGTGTTCAGTGTTGGGGCTTCTAGCTGTTGAAGGCAGCAGCAAAGGCCTGACATATGTCGGAGAGGAACACACAATCCAGTGTTCCAAAATGCACCATCAAAGGAAAACCACACTAGTCCCTTTCTTGCATCTCTGACTCCCTGGTGACTGCTCGGGCAAAGGAGCCCTTCCCATTTGTTTGAGACTCTGTTGGCTTCATCCACAGATATGGAGTAGATATAAAAATATCTATATTTGAGTATGGTCTGCCCTGCCTTTCCAGCACTCCAGGAGGCACAGTCAAAAGAATGACTGGGAGTCTGGGGCCAGCCTGGGCTAAATACCAGATATTCAGCCAGCCACGGATATTTACAAATCATTGTCTCAAAAAGAAACAAAATGGCTATGTTCTAGCTAACATTGTACCACTCAACGACAGACCTGTATCCGTGTATCTGGTGACACAAACAGCAAGTGACACCTACCAGGTACTTTTGTCTGTAGAGTAGCTTCAGGGAAATGGGTCCTCACAAATCCCACATGAGGGAGGCAGGGAGGCAGTCCCCTTCTGTCCCTGCTGTTGCCAGGCCATGGGTTCTAAGATAAGCTGAGCTCTAAAGTGATGACATCACAAAGCAGAATGCTGGGAGGTCAGAGCTTCACTTCCTCAGGCCCCTGACTGCCCACCCTACATGTTCTACAGGTCTCTTGGGACCCTCTTCGGCTGCCCCTCTAGGGGTCCCGAAGCTCTTCAGGACGGAAAAGGTGGGCAAAATCTCTGCCGCAGCTTTCACCTGCCCCGCCTCTCCTTAGAGACTTGTAGTTTGACAGGGTTTCCGTGAGACAGAGTGAACTCCAAGACCGACTATTGGGAGGTCTCAGGTCAAAGCAAAGAGTCCTTTGGGGTTCCCTCAGTCTCAGTTGGATGGCAGATCCTGGGGACATCCATGCCACACACCTCACTGACAAGGATTTCAGAGTGTGTGTTTCAAGAGAAACTGAATACATTGGGAGTGGCAGGCGCCATAACGGACATAGGAGTCGTCTTAGGATTCGGAGGCAGGGGTGAGGGCAAGTGGGATGACAGGCATGCCACTTCAACCTTACCAGGACTCTGCGCAGTCCCCCTGTAGGAGGAAACAGGAGAGGTTACTGCTGGTGGTGGCAGAAACAGGAAAGCCAGACGTGAGGGAAGGTTGCTCCCTCTCCGGCCAACCATCTTGGTCAGCGTACTGTATAGTCTTACAACAAAGCAATGGGGTGGGATCCCCTGGTCGATGGGGGTGGGGCCTACTGTATCTTTGAAAAATATCTTGTTTTAGTCAGGCAGTGGTGGCGCACGCCTTTAATCCCAGCGCTCGGGAGGCAGAGGCAGGCGGATCTCTGGGAGTTCGAGACCAGCGTGGTCTATAAGAGCTAGTTTCAGGACAGGCCCCAAAGCTAAAGAGAAACCCGATCTTGAAAAATAAAATCTTGCTTTATTTTGAGACAGGCGCTCACTGTGTAGTCCTCACAGGCTTACAACTCAGTCTGTAGACTAAGTTGACCTTAAACACACAGAGATCCACCCACTTTTGCCCCTAGTTCTGGAATTTAAGGTGCGAACCACCAGGCCCTACCCTATTAATTGCATTTTAAATGTATTTCTAATTTATTTTTTTTATTATTCTTGGGAGATGGGATGTCTGTGCACTGTCGTGGATGTGTGAAGGCCAGAGAACAATTCTGTGGGAGTTCCCTTGTCGTCTTCTTCGTTTATATGTGTTCTGGGGATCTAACTCAGGGCACCGACCTCTATGGGTTGAGCCATCTTCTTGCCGGCCCTGAAATATCTTCTGTGTACATTATTATCATTCTGTTTTAAGCAATGGCGGTGCAGCCAAGGGATAAGGGCACAGTGAGGGGCGGCAGAGGGCACCACAGACAACCTACAGTGACCCATTGTTTGTCCCCACGTGCCAGGCACAAAACTGTCTCAACTCTTCCTCTTCCTTTTATGAAGAAGGTGGCAATGAGGAGAATAGACAGAGAATGTACCATTAGTTAAAGCAAAGAATGCCATTTCTCCCCCCAAATGTTACAACAACCCTTCAAACCATGGAAGATGAAATTTAATTTACTGCTGAAAAAAGTAGGGATTGAAAGGAAGTCTTTACTATGGATAAGAAACATGCTTTTGTCTTTTGATCCATCTGAAGTTTAGAGAGCACGGTTTCATCTCTGTCAATACCCTAGTTGCATCTATCACATACAGATAGAGACAACAGAGTCGGCCAGGGAAACACGCGCTGTTAAGCCAGGTGGTGACGCGTATGGTCTTAGGTAACTTAACAAACGGTACCTTGGAGGTATGTTGTCAACCACAGAATGTGTTAAAATGGGGCATTGGGCACATACAAGATGTAGTGGGAAGAACATGGGATCTGGAGTCTGGAGATAGACCAAAGTTTCAATCCTTGTCTGTTGGTCTCTAGCTCTGTGGCATGCCTTCTCCGAGCCTCAGTGTTCTTGTTTGCAAAGCTGGCCCATGCCTGGGGCTACTGTGAAAACCCAGCAGGCTGTGCATATTATTAACTTTAGCATGTGGCCCCAAGAAACTGCTCAGCCAGTGCTAGATCCCGATATTATTAACAGTGCACTGGCCCACCTCAGCTCAGTTCTTGGTATCTAGTTGGAAAATGAGGGCAGGGTTCCTGGAGAGGGTTTAGTCTGCCTCATCCAGCTGGATGCTTGCTGTCCAAACATTGCCTGTTCCATTTTTCTTTCTTAAATAGAATATTTTCAGTGGTAGGGATGGGACCCAGGACCTCGAGGCTGCTGGGCATCAACTCTACCATCGATCTCTATTCTGGCCCCATTGTAAAGCCAGGAGAGCTTTCTCTTCAAACGGGCTTAGACTGAGGAGTAAGAATCGTCTTGGCTTCATACCTGTCCCACGACATAAAAAGGCCCTTCGTGGTCTCCTCTGCTGTGACTCCATCCTGTGTCCCTCAGTGCATAAAGGATGTGGCACACACATCATTGTGGAGGCAACAGCTGTTGGCTTGAGTTGGGGTCCTGGGAGAGATCTGGGGATGGGTGGAGGAGGTGTGCTCTGGACACCCTGCCTGAAGCCTCCAGAAACTCCTCCTACTTTTTTGGCTCTTGAATGAGGCGCCTCTGATGCGCCCTTCTCTGGGTTCTCCTCCTGTCTTCCTGCTTAAAGACGAAATCATTTTATGTGGCTTCCAGGAAGCAGTAAGTCTAGTCTTTCAAAGTCATTTCATCAAGGAAAGAAAAGATTGAATTCTCTTGCCCTCCCTGCAGTGTTTGTATGTGTGTGATGCATCCCCAAGTGCGTGTGTCTGTCTGCATACCATGCGAGAGGGGCCTGAGGAGGGCCTCTGGTGCCCGGTTCTATCGCCATCTTTCTTCCTCGAGACATCTCTCACTGGATCCAGCTAGACTAGCAGCTTACAAGCTGCAACTGCCCTCTGGTCTCCACCTCATGCAGCAATAGGCTAACAAGATGTGGGCGGCCGCTTCTATCGGGGTCTGAACTCAGGTGGTTCTGCTGGCACAGTAAGCACTCTTCCCATCTGAGCCATCTCTCCAGAGTGCATGGACATGCGAAATTATATATGTGTATATATATAATATTTAATATGGGAACAAAAGTGACCATTTGCTGTGTTTATGCCTTGGTAATTTGATTTTTACCTAAATTATGGCTTTTGCTATTAAAAGCTAGGGAGTCAGACAGACAGACACATACACACAAGTGAGAGAGAAATAGAAAGAGAGATCATAAAAAAGTGGAAAAGATTGAAACGCAGCTATATGCTTTCACCTGAATTTGGCCCAAATATAGGTAACTAGGACAGCATTAACTGTGCTAGCAGATTAGGTGGCTTCCGCTGTGCTGTATAGACCATCAGAATAGAGATTCTTTTTCATTTTAAATTTTATTTATTTATAGAGTTTTGAAAAGATATGTATATTAATATTTTGCCTGCATGTGTGTGTGTATTTGCATCATGTGCATGTCTGGTGTATCAGGTCCCTAAAACCGGAGTTACAGGCAGTGGTGAGCCACCACATGGACGCTGGGAATTGAACCTGGGTCCTCTGTGAGAGCAGCCAGTGCTCTTAGCTGATGAGCCATTTCTCCAGACCCATGAGTTCTTTAAACTGTGTGCCTGGGCTCTGCTTTTGTGGTTATTTAATCTTCAGTAAAACTCCAAAGTAGAATCTGACCATGCACAACCAATAATTATTGAACAGAGAATCCAGAAACATTGGCTTATGTTGCACGCATTTTAATTTAAAAACACAAGGAAGCCCTGGGAATAGTCTGCAGCCCAGAGAAGGTTAGTTAGTGTTTAGGTCCTGTCTTCTAACCACACAATTGTATTAGCTTTGCTTAGATGCTAAGAGGGACTGTGGAACGCAGTAGGTATTTACTTTGTACAAGTAGAGAATTACCAGCTCATAAGCACTGATGCCCGAAAATGCAACAGGAGTCCATGCAAGTGACTGGGTCTTTGAGCTGACTTTGGACAAGGTCATTGACATGGAGAATAATTAGTAACTATTAATTACACCCTCAGACCAACATCTGATTTTGAGGCTCAAATGCATCTTGTTGAGAAAATTGTCGATTTGTCTTTGTCTGTCAAATCTTGTCCTTTACATTAGATTCTGGAAGGAGGACGTGTTTCCTTGGGTGTTAGAATTACATAATTCATAATTTGACAAGTGATCACAGGTGACTTTTTTGAGTTCCGTGCTATCTTTTTCAGGACCACTGGGCTAAATGTGGGGTGTCCATGCACTCAACCTCCTTATAGTTTATGTGCTGAATCTACGTGGTCAGGAGAAAGCCATGTTCCTTTTGAAGTAATCAGGATTGCATATATCTCCAGAACTGGACACATTACAAATTTAAACTTCCTGATTATGGAGCCGATTGATTAAACGTTTCCCATTCACGTTGTGAGTCCGGTTCTGCCGCAGTAACTGGGCTGAAGGGAGAACAAGTGTCTGCATGAAGTTCTTTGCTCCATAGGAAAAAGAAGAAGAAAACCAGATTATTTCATACTGTCCTCAGGTGATGAGCATTTGGGGTAAAATTTCTGTCTCTCAAGAGTTTTGTCTCTTTACTCGTTGATTCTTCTGTCAAACACAAAACACAAAACAGTTTCTCCAGAAAGCATGACTTAGCGCCATAGAACATACCTACCTCTGGCCGAGAAAGTTTTTGGAGCTTATGAGGAAGGACTGCAGAGGGCTTGCAGCCCTCGGTTGATGTGTTGAAACCTGGAAGCTTCTAGAGGGCTGAGTGGCTGTGAGAAGGCCGTCCGTCCTGTGAATTTTCATTTTCAACTCAGTGGCAGAGTTCGTGAGGTTGCTGTGTTTTGGGTAGGGGACCATTCTACAGATGTCAGGCTTTTAGATTAAAAAAGAAGAGGAAGGAGAAGAAGGAGGAGGAAGGAAGGAAGGAGAGAGGGAGGGGGAAGGTAGGAAGTAAGGAAGGAAGGAAGGAAGGAAGGAAGGAAGGAAGGAAGGAAGGAAGGAAGGAAGAGCCTTTCCTCTATTCAAGGGTCCATTTGTAAGTCTGAAAACTGCCGTGATCGAAGGAATGGGGCTTCTTGGGCCAGGTTACAGGTTACAGGGTACTCTCATCCCTGGCTCCCCACACACAGATGAGGGATGCTGTAAGTGAGGAGAGCTGTCTGCACACACTTGGCCCTGTGCACACTCAGCGGCCCTGGACAGCACCTGCCACACTTGTGGGGCAGACAGGGCAGGCGGGAGGCTTGGTTCAAGGCGCTCTGAGGTCTCTGGGACCTTTTCAAAGTTCCTGGCACTGAGATCCCTAACAAGCAAGGACGACTCTGTGTGGATGTGTATGGACCTCTGCAGGTACAGAGGACAGACATGGGGAAGGGGGAGGAAATAGGGGGTAGAGAAAGGAAGGGAAGGAGAGAGAGAGGAAGAGAGAGGGAAGAAAGCAACTAGGCAGGAACCTGGCAATGGATTGCCAGGTGACTAGATATTTTCAAAACTGTCAGATTCCTTTTATTCAAGCAAGTTTCTTTTTGAAATTGGATAGTGAGTAACAAGTTTCCCAACCCTGTTTCAAATATTAACACACGATTCCTCACTTACCTCATGTACTTCATCATGTAGCCCCACTTCACAGATGAAGCCCCTGAGATTCAGAGGATCTAGCTAACACACGTAGGCCTAACCACCACTGTCCAGACAGTGTCCTGATCTGGCTTCCCGATTTCAAAGCCAGCTGTGTTCTTCACCAACTAAAACCTATACGTGGAAGGAAGACTTTGATTGCATATCCTAGCTCTTGTCCTTCACTCTAGTCTTTGGAGGTCAAATCTTGCCATGTTCTTGTTAGAGGAAGTAGCCCACACTGCAATTCTTTGGGGCTACACTGTCAAGGGGACCTGACTGCCCGCGGGCACTGTGACCTGGCGCTGGCAGGAAGCAGCTGACCAAAGATGCTTACATGTGGTCCCTCCTGCAAGGCACCTCAGCACACAGCAAACCTTGTGTCTCATATCCTTGCCAGAGCTTACACCTGGGTCAGTAGCTCCCCTCCTGCTTGGTGAATCTGACATCTTACATACGCCGTTCAGGGCTTCATACCTGTTTATATTAGATGAGCCTGCATGTGGAAGAGGTTGCATATAAACACCTGACCTTTGAAACAGAATACATGTGAAGTGTGTAATCGCAGGACAGGCATGCGTTAGAGCAGTGATAACTGGCTTTGTCCAGAGAGGATGTGTGGGGTTGAGTGTGAGGGTTTCTGAAGGAGCCCACACACGAGCTCTCACAGGAGAGCTCACTGTAAATGATGGATCCACAGTCTTGCTCCCTTTTTCCCAGTAGTGATGATTTCTGAGACAACCCCTCACCTCCAGGACCATACTCAAACAAGTTTGAGAACCTACTTTTCTTCCTACTGTGTTTTGTCTTTTGTGATGCTGCCCCATAAACCTGTGGCCTGGCACAAGCTGTCGTTCCCAACTGACACTCAGTGAAACCAAGGTTTGGAGGGCTTCATTCACAGGCATTGACTTACACAGCAAGCGAGTACCCAAGTGTCACTGGGTACCCACGGAGGACACTGCGGGTTTTTAGGGATTTATTTATTATCTATGTGCGTGAGCCTGGATGTTTATGTTTACCCCTTGCATGCAAGATCCTGCAGAGACCAGAAGAGGGTTTGGATGCCCAGAGCTGGAATCACAGGCTGCCTGCCAGCCTTCCCATGTGTGCAGGGAACTGAATTTCTGCTCTCTGGAGGAGCAGCGGCTCTCTGCATACAGTTAAAAACCTCTGTCACCAGGGACAGGGGTGCCGGTTTCCCCACAACAGAGTCCCATGCTTCTCATTCCGTCCCGTGGTGTTTGAAGACACATATGTGTGAAGGGAAGATAATGTCCTTGCATCGTCCCCATTACCTGTGCTGTGCCTGCACAGTGAGCAGCACCTGCCAGGGTGTCTGTCACACGTTCAGAGCCAGTAGGCATTTTCTTAACACAGAAATTCACCTTAATACCACAGGGACAGGGAACCTCTGCTTAAGTTCTGGGAAGCTTGACTTGAGATATCATGGAGTCAAGTCCTGAATACTTAAGCAACACATGGACCCACGCTCTTTCGAGCACCTACTGTGTGCCAGGCATGCCACTGATGCTGATCCACTTTGTCTGCCACCTTCCTGTTCTTACAAGTCTGCTGTCCTATTCAGGGAGGAGCAGGCAAGCGGGGCACAGCCACTTCTTAGGGAGCTCCGATGTTCCCCCCTAAACGTCATAACAACCTCAGGGCAGACGGTTTTCATAGGAGGGAAACAAGGCTGAGGAAATTCAGTAATTTGCCTGTAGCTATGGAGTATACCCCATCAATTGTAAGGGAAGTTAGAATTGTTTTCGGTTTTTTGAAGGCCATGTTCCCTTCAGAACACCAAGAGATCCAAGTACCAAACAGGGAAGAGGACAGCAGGGAACTAAAGGGGGTATCTCGACTGGGCATGCCTTAAAGATGACGACGGCAAAGCACTTCCTGTGCCTCACCGTATCTAATTCTCCCTCACTCGCAGTCCAGAAGGTTTTTGAGCATAGTGCCTGTTTTTCAGGTGCAGAAACCAGGTTTCAAGGGTTGTCAGGTTGCTCACCCACAGTCACAGAGTAAGAAAGTGGGACATAAATTCAGTAGTTTGGCTTCACAGTTTGTGTTCTTAACTGCTACATTGTCAGAGCATAAGAAAAAAAAAGAGAAGAGAGACAGGGAGGAAGGAGGAAGACAGGGCAGAAGGAAGGAATGGAGGGAGGCAGGAAGGAAGGAAGGAAGGAAGGAAGGAGAGGGGAGAGGAGGAAGGGAGGAGGAGGAGAGAAAGAGAAAGGAGGGAGCCGCTGGCATAAGCAAACACCGGGAATTGTTACCTTGATTCCGCCGTTTTGTTCTAGAACTTGGTCAGAGCTGACCCCGTGAAAAGCACGCTCTGCATTTAACTCTCCCACGGGCAGATTGGTGTTTTCCACAAGGGGATGCGTGTTTCAGGGGTTGGGGAAGTTCCTTTGCCTCTCGTCCTTGAGCCAGGTAGGGGGTGGTAAGACTAGAATTCCTTCGTGGTCACCAGCGTGCAGTCCTCTCTCTCCTGGGCAGGGTTGTCCAGAATGACGCAGCAAGAAGAGAAGTGCTAGGTTCTCAGTGAACGTTACAGCTGGCATGAACTTTGGACGGACACGGGGATGTGTGACTCAGGGATGGCTATGAAGAGAAGAGTCACAGGAGAACCCTGTAATGGGTGCTCAGGGGAAGGGAAGTGAAGGTTCCTGGAGACACGTCCCATCTGTGGACGGTTAGCCTGGGCAGAAACGAGGACAAAGGAGAAGTGGGTTCTAGAAGGAACGGTACTCTGGGCAGATAGGGATCTCTTTCCAAAATTAAAACCATGCCGATTGCAATAGATGAACAGGTCAGAAGGAAGAAAGTATTTCGCCAAGGAGAAGGACCTGCTTGTTGGTGGCCTGTCTCAAAGGTTGAAGCCTAGTTCAAATCTGCTTGAGGCCTATGGACTGGGCTTTCAGGGCAATGGGCATCACTGAACAGCGGTGGAGAAGAAACCTAGACATATTTAAAGAGAAAAGCCATTCAGAGACTGCCAAGGATCTGATAATTCTGATTTTCTGTGAGTTTTATCAACGTTGTAATGGCAGACACTGAGCAATTTATATCTGCTGATGTTGGGTAGGTATGGCAGGCAGGAAAGTGGAGGGCGGCGAAATTTGTACAGGCTGGGTCTATGGTTGTTTAACTCTCCCGCTGTCCTCTGTTTCTAGAAATGTGTTCTGACGTTGGCCCACGGGAGACAGAGTCGAGCTCCTTCCTCCTCTCTGGTCTCAGCACATTTCTGTGAGTTGATAACTGGATAAATATCACTAAGTACCACTGGTGCATCCTGGGAAGGGAAAAGGGTTCCTTATCAACTCTTGCACCGTGTAAACAATGACCTTGGTGAGTCTCTGCCTGCTTTAGAGTTGTATATATTGCAGTCTCTTGAAATGGAAGCCGGCACAATGCGTGGCCACTGTTTGGTTAACAGGGGTCAGGTTCAGTCCCACCCAAGGCCGTGCTAGTCATGTGACTGTGGGCAAGTCAGTACCCTGATGGCTGTGTTGGTAAAGAGTTATACCCAGCATCTACATCTCAGTGGGATGCTTTTCGTTCTACTTGGAGTCCCTGCAAGGTCTAGTGACAGGTGTGAGATTTTAATCTGCATCATTTATTTTTTTCTTTTACCCAGCCCTTCCTTCCTTCCTCACCATGTCTGTCCTGGAGCAGCAACCCTGTGGGTGTCCCATGGCAAAGGGTAGCTACGAATGACCTAGCACAGAATCGGGAACTTAAAACATCATGAGGGGTTTTACTGTTTGTTTTGTTTTGCAAATTTGGGAGGAACAGGTGCCAATGGCACACGTGTTGAAAGTAACCGTAGATGATATCCTGCCTTAATGTCAAAAAGTTGGGCCTGTCTGAAGGACTAGTGCAGTTGGCTTCCTTCCTGCAAAGTCTCAGTGGGCCTTGATGAAGCTGTTCAACGCTAATGTACCTGCCGCAGTTCCCCTCCGTGACCTCCTCTTCCTCCACGCCTCCCTTCCAAGGTCGTGTTGGGCAGCGCTGATGGAGAGGCCCACAGGCACTTTGCCTATCTCCCACTCGACTCAGAAATGCTGAGAGGTTCCCAACCAGCTGCCGAACAAAAAAGCCAGGCGCCTTAGCCAGCACTGACTGTACAGGCAGGCTTGGAGGTGTGCAGGTCACAGCATCTTAGAGTACCAGATGGGGCAGGTTCGGTACTTACATGCAGAAGGAACACTCAACTATGAGCAGTGACTGTCAAGATACCTGTTAACTTTTTAATTATATTTTGTTTAGTGTCTGTGTATGACATGCATATATATGTCAAGTTGGAGGTCAGAGAACAACTTTCTTTTTCTTTCTTTTTTTTTTTATTGAAAATAGATTCTTTTCTCACATAATATATCCTAAGTATGTTTTCCTCTCCCTCTATGCCTCCCGGTTCCTCCCATCTCCTCCCTCCCCTCCAGATCCACTCCCTTTCTGTCTCCCATAGAACAGACTTCTAAGAGATAATGATAAAATGTACTAAGATAAAATAAAAACTATCATAATGAAGTTGGAGCAGAAAAACAAACAGGAGGAAAAGAACCCAAGAGAAGGCACAAGAGCCAGAGACCCACTCAAACACATGCTCAGAAATCCCGCGGAAACACTAAACTGGAAGCCATAATGTATACACAGAGGACCTGGTGCTGACCCATGCCGGCCCTGGGCACGCAACTTCAGTCTCTGTGAGCTCCTGTGAAGTTGGCTCCAGTTGATTTAGAGGGCCTCATTCTCCCAGTGTCCCCA
Source organism: Microtus ochrogaster (assembly GCF_000317375.1). NCBI lineage: Eukaryota > Metazoa > Chordata > Mammalia > Rodentia > Cricetidae > Microtus > Microtus ochrogaster. The sequence continues at coordinate 35,744,755 of NC_022024.1, forward strand.
TCCCCGCTGGCTCTTACACTCTATGCCTCTTCTTCCATGGGGTTCTCTGAGTGCTGGCAGGAGGGATTTGATGGAGACATCCCATTTAGGGCTGAGTGTTCCACGGTTTCTCACTCTCTGGGTAAGGTCTGGCTGTGGGTCTCTGTGTTTGTTCCCATCTGCGGCAGGAGGAAGCATCCGTCCCTGATAATGGCTGAGCAAGGCGCTAATATGTGAGCCCAGCAGAATGTCATTAGGAGTCATTTTATCGCTAATTTGTTTTTTAAGACCAGTAGTATTGGGTTTTACTCTAGGCCCTAGGTCCCTGGGCTGGTCTGTGGTGTCGGGCACCCAAGCAGTGTCAGCTATGGGTTCCATCTTGTGGCCTGGGCCTTACACCAAGTCAGATGTTGGTGACTCCCACACGCCTTGTGCCCCATTATACCAGCATCCTGGCAGGCGGGACAAATTGTAGATCAGGTTCTGCGGCTTGGCCAGTGGTTATGCTTCTCTTTGGTAGCATGCAGAGAACCTTCTTGTACCCAAGCCACCAGAACATAGGGGAGAAGGCTCCACATAGGCCGGGCTCGGCTTCTCCCCGCCCAGTGAGTTGTGTAGGTGTTGTCTTCAGCAATGGGGCTTTGCTGTCTCAGCATCAGCCTGGGTGGTTTGAGATTCCCATGACCCCTTTGGCCAACAACTCAATGAAACTTAGCCCTAGTACTGGAAGCTTCATTTGGTGACAAGAGATGGCAGTTAGGATTGTCTCCCCACTGTTTGGTGATTTCATTTAGATCACCTTCATCCATGTAAATATTTCAGGAAATTTCCACTGTATCAGGTTTCCATACTTCCCTTCAAATGCTCCTTCATTTTAGCTGTATGTCCCCATATTTCCTCCCTCAAACCTCTCTCTGCTCCACCCTTGATCCTCCCATTCCAGTGTCCCCTTATTCCATCCACGATTATCTGCTCTACTTCCCTTTTCTAGCAAGGTTTCTCTGTGCCCCTGGTTCCTCACTCTATGCCCTCCCTCTGTGCTCATACAGTCATAGTTTGGGTATCACTGACTTCACAGCTGGTATTCACGCAGAAGCCTCTGGGTCCGAATTACCTCTCCCAGGGTGATTTTTTTCTAGTTATATCCATTTTCCTGCAAATTTTATGATGTCACTTTTTCACAGCAGAGTAATATTCCATTTTGTAAATGCACATTTTCTTTATCCATTCCTCACTTGAGGGACAATGACATTGTTTCCGGTTTCCATCTGTTATGAACAGAGCAGTAATGAACATGGCTGCTGCTTCATAGCCCCCCCCCCTCTTGGAGCAGTGTGGTTCAAGACGTCCCTGGAAAGCTACAAGTTCTTTCTTGTAAGATGAAGTCTCCTTTGGGCATATTTCCGAGTGGTATAGCTGGATTTTGAGGTAGATCAGTTCCCATCTGCCTGAGGAACAGCCACTCCAATCTCTGTAGTGACTGTACAAATTTACACTCCCACCAGCAATGGACGAGTGTCCCTGCTAGTCCACACCAGAAGGACAGCTTCAAGAGTTGGTTCTTTCTGTTGTGTGAGTCCTGAGATTTGAACTGGGGTCCTCAGGTATCGCAGTAGGTACCTGTCTCAATGGCCCAACCTGTCAGTTTCCTGAGTGCATTCTTCTGCCTGCCTCAGGGGCTTTGCGCATGCTCTTCCTCCAGGGACCTCCCCTTCCTCCCTCTTTGCCATGTTTGCACCTCTTCCCCCTCCCTTTTTTTGTGCCTGCCTTGTTAACTCTTTACTTATCTCTTCCTCTAAGAAGATTCCCGACTCTTAAAATAGGTCAGATTTCTTTTTCATCCCCCATGTCAAGGTAGTTGCATCTTTTATTGTGTGATTCTCCAGAACTGAGCTGAACGCTCCAGCCCTCTCTGAAGGTGCTGAGCCCGTGGCGTGCGGCTGGCACCAGGCTCATGATCCGCTACAGAGACCTGATACGTGGACAGAGGGATGGACGGATATAGATTCCTTCATAGACTCCCCATTTGGAGCTGTGTGGTTCAAGACATCCCTGGAAAGCTGAGGGGCTATTCAGATGACTTCATAGAACATTGGGATAAGTGTGAAGTTCTGCCCTCAGCCACCAAGTCCCTGCATGCTCCAGCCCTTCCTGACTTCCTGTTGCTCTTCCATGCCCCCTCTTCCCCATCCCAGTGGTCTCCTGGATTCTCCCCACTCTCCAAGCCCACTTCTGCCTTGGGCCTCTGCCCTCCGGTGTCCCCTCCTTGACCAGCGGTTAGTGTCCCTGCTACCTCACACCGTACCTCGGGCCCACCTTTCCCATCCTACGGTTCTTACTTAGCCTTCACTTCACTTCATGCTCTGAAGTCATCTCATTGTCTGTCTGGGTCTGTCTCCACTGTAGGACGTGGGTCCTCCCAGTCAGGACTTGATTGGCTTTTTTGATCATCTCTAGATCTTTAGCCTAGCGTGGAGCAGAAGGCACCACATCAATATTTGGCGAACGTGGGAAAGAATAAAGGTAAATAAGGGGAGGGGCTGTCTTTGTGGTCCAGCCCCTTCCTGGACAGAACCCAGGGGCCGCTAGGCTAGGGCCTGTGGCATCGCCGTGGTAACCACTGACCTCAAGAGCCCTTTGGAGAGGCCACAGCTGTTGCCTCCTAGGGTCCAAATTCTCCTGTGTGTGTCCCCACCAGTGTGGAGCCAGGGAAGAGAAAAGAGAGGCTGGGAGAAAATGAGACACAGGCCATGGCAGCACCATTCCTCTGGTAATGACCTGGGCTTTGGGGAAGGGATCTGGAGACAGGTCCTCCTTGGCAGCCATCTGCGTGCCATACCAACCCTTTCATGTGGTGTTTGTACAGTCGTGGGTTCCCACAGTAAGCTGCAATACAATGTTCTGAAAGACTGCTCCTACAGCGTGTATTGAGTAACACCTTCTATTAAAAACCTGGTGACACTCTCTGTCAGGCAGCCTTTTCTCGGGTGTTACATAAGACACCGCTGTTGTCAGGGGTTCCTCAGGCGCAGACGCTCCTGCTGACAGGGCTGGCTGCTTCCCAGCTGCCTGCACGCTTCCTGGCCTGGCGAGCCAGGCCTTGTGAGCTGCTCCCAAGGCACCACCACCCTATCCATGTCCTTCCTCCCAAGTCTTTGGGTCCTAGATTGACAAACTCTTCACCCTTCCCAGAACTCGCCTGGCCTTGGATTGCTCTGTGCCCTTGTCTCTGACCACAGCCCTCATGCCTAAAATAGCTCACTTCACCCCTTTGATCTGACTGCGAGGCAGCCAGGCTGAGATGGACACCGTCTTCCCTCAGCCATGGCATCTTCATATACACGCTGCTTGTTCAGAGTGCTTGAAGTTAGGCAGACCCGACTCAGCTCAGCCACTGCCTGCCTGAGTTTCTCCACCTGGGTTCTCCTCAGCCGCCTGAGCCTCCTCCAACAAATCAGAGCCCGTGGGCTGTCAGCCTTGGTGTCTCCGAGGAGTAGAGATGTGGCAGGTGGCACAGGGTAGCTGGCATGTGGTAAACACTTGGCCACAGCTGTGGTTCACATGCCCACTGGCTGTCTGGCCAGGTCTCTCAGCAGTGTGTCCCTGGTCCTGGGAGATGCTACCTTCCCTTTTTCCCATGACCCATGAGACCAAGTGGGTTAGGTGCTTTGCCATTTCTATTTTAGGGCATCTTTGGGGAACCCTGATAGGCAGGCTTTGAGAAACCCAACACCACGTAGCTAGTGAGTGGTGAGGCCGGGACTTGAACTCGAGTTCCCTAGTTCTAACTCTTGCAGTCACCAAGACCAGTTCCGTCTTCCCTTTCACCTTGTACCGACTACATCTCCCTGGATACCTGAAGGGCTCGTTCCCTTGCTGTCTTCGCCTCCGTCCAAATTCCTCTTCTTCTGTGACCTCTTCTGATAGAGGGTCTCCCAGTCTGTCATTCCAGTAACTGTTTTTTTGTTTTGTTTTCATTAGCCATCCCTGCCAACTGGTTACTTAAGTGTTCTTAGCTCTTGGGGACAAGATACTGACCAAGGCAAATAAGGTTGTTGCTTTTTAAGGGTGGGGAAGATAAATAACAGAAAATGAATAAATAAGCCCTGTGGCCCTAGTGACTGGAGATAACGTTGGCTCTGGCTGCTTAACTTCTGTTAGAATTGGAATGAATGAGTAGATAGGAAATCTCAGGCTCCTGTGCGCACGCTCTGCAAGCCCTGAGGAGTGTGGGCTTCTCAGAGTCATTTTAAACAGCTCCCCTAATACATTAGCACGTGTTTGCGGTGCAGAAGTCTAAGTCTGGGCCGCCTGGGACCTGCTGCCTCCTGGATGCAGCAACTTCCTACTTCTTCCACAGCCTCCTGGGAAACCCAATACCATAGGCGGTTCTCCTCAGTGTCATCCCGTGAAACAGAGGAAAGTCATAGAAATCAGGGTTTCCCAGTCTCCTCCGAGCCAAGCTGGGTGAGCGCCTGGGAAGTGAAACTCGGGCAGGCCAATCACATCTTCCTTCCAGTTGTGAGCCCACTGAAGTGAGTGGTGCAACCCAGTAGCCCCAACTGAAGGGAGTGGGTGCAGCCCAGTAGTCCCAACTGAAGGGAGTGGGTGCAGCCCAGTAGCCCCATGAAGGGAGTGGGTGCAGCCCGGTAGCCCCAGCTGAAGGGAGTGGGTGCAGCCCAGTAGTAGCCCCAACTCACAGCCATCCTCATAGCCTTCAGCTGTGTTTTTCACTACAGGAAGTCATCGAGTGTGAGTGAAAACCTCCTTCCTCTGTCCTGGAAGATGGCGCCCTGTGGCAGAGCTCTTCACAGCTGGCCTTGCTTTGTAGCTTCCACATCGAGTATCTGTAAATAGAAATATCAGAACATGGCGAGAACACTGCTCTGAGGTTTGACTTAGACCAATACATGACAATGCCTTCTTGAGTGACCCTTGCCATAGGGAATGCAACACGAACTTCATATTGTCGGTCGGGGAGGAATGCATCCAGCCGTGTTTATCTAGCAACATTTCTGGGGCCAGGCATAGTGTGCAGCTGGGTTCAAAATGGTAAACAGAAGCTGGGAGTTCCAGTACGTGCCTGGAATCCAGCATGTGGAAGGTGGCAGGACTGAAAATTAGAGGCCAGCCTGGGCTACATCATGAGACCGTGTCCAAACAAAGGGAGGAGGCTGGAGAGATGGGTCAACAGTTAAGAGCACTTATCGCTCTTTCAGAGAACCTGGGCTTGGTTCCCAGCACCCTCATGGTGGTTCACAGTCATCAGTAACTCTAAACCCACTGGATCTGACCTCTGACGGCACCGGGCACACATGATACATACATGTAAAGATTCTTTTAAAGTCAGAGAGTAGACATTAAAGGGTCCTGGTAAATGGAGACTGTGCTTTGTTTCCCGACCACCCAGACCCAAATAATCACACAGAAACTATATTAATTACAACACTGTTTGGCCAATGGCTCAGGCATATTCCTAGCTAGCTCTTACATCTTACATTAACCCATTTCTATTAATCTAGGTACCGCCACAAGGCTGTGGCTTACTGGTAATTTTCTGGCATTTTCTACTTCGGCATCTCCTTGACTCTGCCTACTCTCTCTATGTATCTATCTCTGTTCGGATTTCCCACTTGACTTTACTCTGCTAAGCCGTTGGCCAAAACAGCTTTATTCATCAACCAATAAAAACAACACATATACAGAGGACATCCCACATCAGGAGATAATGTCTGC
>NC_022024.1:35750807-35761752 GCF_000317375.1 Microtus ochrogaster
TAACACAGTGTCTCACATCACAAAAGGATGCTTGTTGAATTTTGCCTTTTCTAAGTTGGGAAAGGGCCTTTGATGTGCTGTGCTTTTCACGGCCTCCACGATGAAGATGACTAGGGAATCCTGCAGCTATGTGGAAAGATGTGCTTAAAAGCTACACATTCTTTGACATCTTCTGGCAGTAATGTGGCATGTGTTGAGGTGAGGCCAGGCACTCTGTGCTTGAGTCTGATGGGGATTCTGAAGAAAAAGCCAAATGGACTTCATTCCCGAGTTGTTTGAGCTCTGAACTGAAGCCTGCCACGCATGGCAAAGGCTGACAAGGAAGTAGGGAAGCAGATTTAGCAAAAATTGTCATGTGTAGGTAGAGTGTTAGCGAGCATTCTGACACAAATTAGGTTGTGCTTGAGGCTGCAGCCCTGGCACTGTCTGGGTTCCACGTGGCTTTGTAGGAGGAAGAGGAGGCTCAGCCCACACTTGGGGTACTGAGGTTACAACCTTTGGGTGCTGGCCCTGTCCTCCACCAGCTGGGTGACTTTGACAAATTGTCAAAGCAGTTGCTCTAAGTTTTAGCTTTCTTACCTCAAAGTGTGCTGACCCTCTCTCTCCTTCCTCTTTGGGGGTGGAGTGTGGATGTGCATGCCAGAGGCTCCAAACCTTCATTTTTGAGATAGTGTCTCTTATTAAACCTGGATCTCACTGATTTGGCCCCAGGGAGCGCCCTTTCTTTGGCTCCCCAGCCCTGGGATGACAGGCATGCCGTCAGGCCCAACTTCTTACATAGATGTTAGCAATCTGAACTCCGGGTCTCGTGCTTTCTCAACAAAGCACTTCACCCACTGAACCGTCTCCACAGCCTTAAAACATCCCCTTAACAACTCCTAGCTCATTTTGATCCCAGCTCATGGTGATCCATGTCCCGATTTGAACAATGTGGGACAGGCCCTCCCAAGGTTAACAGGACTGACTTGGGTATAATCCAGTAAGTGACAGCAAGACTCTCCCTTGGGTCCTAGTCTCATAAAAGGAAAATATGTGTGTGTGAGGATGTGTGTCTCAGTGTACATGCGAGCAGCCAGGTATGTGTCCTTACCTGAAGATCAGGGATGAGCCCAGACCAATAGCAGCAATAGCACTGCTCTGCGTGTGTGTGTGCGTGCGTGCACACGTGCATGTGTGTGTGAATAGCCATGTGCATGTGGGTGCACATGCGTGTGTGAATATTCACGTGCACGTGGGTGCACATGTGTGTGTGCATGTGTGTGCATGTGTGCATGTGTGTACATGTGGGTGTGCATGTGTGTGCATGTGTGTGCACGTGTGTATGTGTGTATGTGTGTGCATGTGTGTATGTGTGTGTGCATGTGGGTGCACATGTGTGTATGTGTGTGCATGTGGGTGTGGGTGTACATGTTGGTGCACATGTGTGTATGTGTGTGCATGTGGGTGCACGTGTGTGTGCATGTGGGTGCACATGTGTGTATGTGTGTGTGTGTGTGTGTGTGTGCATTCCTACAGAGAGCAGAGGACATCTTCAAGACCCTCAGGTAGACTGTCTACCTAGTTTTTGAAACAGGGTGTCACTGTCTTTGACAGTCACATGGTAAATGAGGTTGGCTTGTCAGCAAGCCCCAGAGATCTGCCATCTTTGCCTCACCGGTGCCAGGGTTCTAGGCATATAATAATGAGCTGAGCTCAGACCCTGGAGCTTGCCTCACTGAGCCATTTCACAGGCTGCAGATGCCAATGTGGTGGTGTGGTTTGAAGGCAACAGATGCTGTCATCGTCAGCCATGGGTGCTGCCAGGGAACTGTGTCAGGGCTAGAAGTGAGCAAATCACAGTGAAAACTTTCCAGAGAAGGCTGGAAAGGGTCCTGGAAACCCATTTGCTCTGGGATGTAATGTTTAGCAAACACCCACCTTGTACCTCCCAGCTTTGCAATGTTACAAGCGTCTGGCTTCCGCGCCGTGCGGTTGAGCCTTGTGTTCCGTGATTTCAGCTTCTGCACTCCTCGGGATTGCTCGGAAACACCAGATTTCCATTTCCTCTCCACAAGCTGGCCTTTGTTCTTCTCCTTGGATGTCTTCCCCAACTTGTCTGTAATTTTGGAAGCAGCTTTTAAAAGAACGGCTGGTTGGGACATCGCTATAAAACAGAACAAAATGCAGCCCTTCTCCCTGCTGCTTGCCCTCACTTGGTTCTCACTTGGTGGAGCATGCTCACCTGCCCAGCTTCCTTCTGCAGCTTGTGACCTAAGGTCCTCATTAAGGATTGTCCCTCAGCTTCGGAAGAATAGGGTTCAAGTTACCGAGCCTTCCTCTAAGTCCCAGCCACTTCCTAGGAAAACAGAGACTAAGATCCTTGCATGTGAGAGAGCCGTTCTGAGAACTGGATGAGATAAGAGAGGAGGGGGGACGTGCCAGCCTCCACGTTACGAAGGCAGTGAGGGTCGGGGTGGTGGTGCATGCCTGCAAACATGGCATGAGATGCTGAGGCAGGAGCATCACCAGCATGAGTTGCATATTGACACCAAGGATAAAATGAGCTGTACTTTGAGACTATTTAATAGGAAGGGAGAGAAGGTGAAGAAAGTAGCAAGAGTATTGAAAACCACATAGCCATGAGTGCAGCCAGTCCTGCCCTAGGTCCACTCTGTATAACCAAGAATTGCCACATTATGTAAGATCACACGATAAAGAATACAGAATTTGTGGGAAACATTATGTTTAGGGAGACAAGGCTCATAAACAGTCCCACACACATAGTAGGATCATAACAACTAACAACAGTACAGTTTGGCACAAGCCTGATCGTTAAGGATGTGCAAATCCAAAGGCCTGAAGATGGCTTTGGAAGCTGATGTCCCAAAGCTGACTCACTGTGACTTATTGTGATGTCACCAGCTAGCCGGTGAGCCATGCAGGCAGAAGTGCAGCTTTGAGAATCTTGAGGTAGCAGGTGAACGTTTGAGGTGAGGACTTTTGTGTATTATTCTGGGCTCTGTTCAGCTGTTTGCAGTTTTCTTCCTCCGTGTAAGGATCATCCCGGAAGAAATGGAGCCCAAGGAAACACAGGTGTGGCCCTGTGCTTGACTCCTCCCTCTGAGAGCACAGCCTTGGGCTGTGCTGTGTTCAAAGGACACGAGTGATTGTGTGTGGCGGCGGGTGTTGTTGAATGACTGGATGAGTAGGGGGTGTTCTAGAAAATGGAATAAACTGGAGCTGGAGAGATGGCTCAGCGGTTAAGAGCACTGACTGCTCTTAAAGAGGTCCTGAGTTCAATTCCCAGCAACCACATGGTGGCTCATAACCTCTCTGTAATGAGATCTGGTGCCCCCTTCTGGCCTGCAGGCAGGGTACTGTATACATAAATAAATAAATCTTTTAAAAAACGAAATTGAAATAAGCATTATGCTATATTATGAACAATAGATCCCTAATTAACTTTTAGAATTGGATAGAAAACCAGAGTCCTTTAGATTTTAAAAGTGCTTCATGGATACCTTGGGACCTTTGATTTCTGCTCTCACTATACTGTGGGGACCACCTGACAAAGGTGACCTCCAGCTTCCCTGCCCTCCTCCACTTCAACCAGATCCCCTGGGGTTTTGTCTTTATTTGAAGGAAAGCTTCTCTGACTGACAGGTAAGTTTGCGAAGCATGACCAGGTGATCAGACTATGGTTCACAAACCTTCTCCGGAGTGCATGCCATGTGTAGAGAAAGAGGACCCTTAGTTGGCAGTACTGGGCTTCGAAGGTCCCAGAATCAGTAGATTTGGATCAAGAAATCTTCAAGTGGGCCTTGCAACGGCCATGTTGCCTCCTAGCTGATGGGCAAACTCAGCAGCAGTGTTGCGCACAGAGCTACATGGACAGTCCATTTCTGGTCCAGGCCAACCTGTGGGAAGGTTCGTGGCCGTGTTCTCTAATGGGTTTGTTATGCTCCTGTCTCCTGCACACAGCATCGCTCTGACTCACTGTTTATTTTTCCTCCTGTAGAGAGCTGGATTGAAAGATGTCTCAATGAAAGCGAGAGCAAACGCTATTCCAGCCACACACCTCTGGGGACTGTGTCTAACGATGAAAGTAAGTGCTGAGCCTCGCTCCTTTGCGGCATCCCACAGGGCCAGGGTCCTGGTGGGACTGAGAACACTTCTGGTGTGCCAGGCTAGGGCAAACCACCTGGAACAAGACACGCTCCAATCAGGAATATTCTGCAGAGAGAGTGGACTCCAGTCACGTGGGCGTGCAACTCTGGGTCAGGGCAGAGCCTTGTTTGCTGTTTACACGCCTGTCTCTAGCCTGGTCCACACAGATTCCCATTAGATGGTGCCATAATTGTGCAGATGCAGACCCCGAAGGGGAGAGCACTCTCTGACCCAATGTTAACATAGCTGGGTTCTAGGTTTAGGGCTTTAGAGCAACAAATGCCTTTGCTGTCGGGAAGTGGAAAAGTCTTGTGGCCCTCAGCTGGGAACTAGAGTTAACTGCAGGATGCAGATTCCCACATCGACCCCTGTCGTTTTGCTGTGACCTCCCGAGTGCCTTATAGTCAGGCCTGTCGGTCGCTCCTAGCTTTCTCCTTTGGGAGCGACGCAGCCTGAGCTCAGTGTTCTCCAAGGCTAAGCTGGGGCCACCCCACCACCAGCCCCCAGGAGACTCCTTAAGCGTGTGCTCTTTCTTATATTGAGGTAGTTTCTTCCTATTCCTAATTCTTGGAGTTTTTTTTTTTTTATTGTAAAGTGTTTAATTTCATCAAGATTTTTTTTTCTGTGTCAATTGATATGATCACATGCTTTTCCTCTTTCTTATGTTAATGTGGTGTATTAATTACAGTGGTCTTTATATGCTGTACCTTCTTCTCCCTCAAATAACTGATCCAGCTTGGTCAGTGCAGAGTGTTCTGTGTTCTAGTCGCCAGTATTTTGAGTGTGTTCGCATCAGTGTGTGCGCGAGATGCTGGTCTGTAGTTTTCTTCTCCTGATAGTGTCTCTGTCTGACTATGGTGCTATGGTGTGATGGTTTTGAGTCTGGAAATGTGCCTGCCTCTTCCATGTTTTATGGTCTGTAGCAAGATTGGTGCTCTGAACATTCCTGTGTCTTTGGTGGATTCAGGCGCTCATTTCTGCTGAGTTCGTCACAGGACAAATGTATACTTCTCTTTAGCAGATAGGTCTTTCTGAAGTAGCCGAGCCGATGTGGATTCCCAGATGTAGCAGAGGCTTCCGGGTGACTGCTTTCCTGCCGGCCTTTGTTGCATCCGTTCGTCCACACAAATGCCTGTTGTTATCGCTGTGGTTTTAATTTACATTTCTCAGATACCTAATGCGTATCTTACATATGCTTAGGATTCCACAGCCTGCTTGTGTCTTCTTCCTGAGTGTTTTTTAGATCATGTTGTCTTCCTATACCCAATATAGGGGGATTTACCAGGTAAAAGTAGTGTAAATACCTTCTCTCCATCTGTGGCTTGCCTTTCCACTCTGTGTGCGTGCACACGTCTGTGCCTGTACGTATGCATGTGTTTGTGGGTGTCCATGTACTTGAGTGGAGGCCAGAAGTCAACCTCTGGTGATCTGAAGGGGTAGCCCACCCTGTGTTTTGAGACAGGGTCTCTCATTGGCCTAGCACTTGCCTGAATAGGCTGGCTGGCCAACCACCAGGCTCCAGAGAGCCTCCCCTCTCTGCAGTCTTCAGCCCTGGGTTTCCAAGTGCCCTCCCCACGCCTGGCTTGCAAGGCAAGCACTTAATTGGCTGAGCCTTCTCCCCACTCCCCTTCTCATTCTCTTAATGTGAATGTTAGATGACTTGGCCTTCTTAACTGTTGGTTTTTCTTTAGCATTTATTTATTTTGTGCATGCGTAGTTGGGGGTAGGTCTTGCACACAGGTGGAGGCCTGAGAACATTTTCCAAGAGTTAACTTTCTCCATGTGGGTCCCAGGATGGGGCAAGTGCCTTATCCCACCGAGCCATCTCCACAGCACTTTCTGAGTTGAGAAAATTCGCTTGCCTTAAGGTTATGAAGATATGTTGTTATATAGGATTTCATTATTTTACCTTTGCATCAACTGTCCATCTGGAAGTTTTGCATGTAAGCGTGAAGGAGATATCAAAATTTGTTAGTAATTTTCTACAAGCAGAGGTCCGTTACTGGAGAAGACCATCCGTTGCCCATTAACAGGGTGCAGAGTTATATTCTGCACTCTTGTTCCGTCCGTCTGTCCGTCTGTCTGTCTCTCTGTCTGTCTGTCTCACGCGGTCTTTGTTTCTGCACCTTTATAGGCCGTGGTGCCTCCTAACAAAGACCTCACAATATTTTCCTTTGATTTTGGTTTCTTTGGGGACAGGATTTTACTGCTTAGGCAAGGCTAGTCTGGAACTCAGTGTGTAGCTTGGTCTCAGACTTGTGATCCTCTTGCATCTGCCTTCCCAGTATCACAGGCATCACCATGACTCACGGTTTTCTTCCTTGCCATTATTTTGGACAATCTACATTCTTACAAGTCCATGCAGACTTTATAATCAGCTGGTAATATTTTACATGTAGGAAAAAAAACCTATTAAGGTTAAAAAAATAGGATTTCATTAAATCTGTAAAAAGTTGGGAAGGCAGGGCACTGAAGAGATGGCTCAGTAATTAAGAGCATCACTCAGATGACCTGGATTTAGTTCTGGAAACTGTCTCCAGCTGCTTGCAGACTCCCACTACGGGGAATCTGAAGCCTCTTCTGGCGTTCTTGGGACACCAGTACATGTGTGGTTCATACGTACATACATGGACATACATGTAGGCACGCATACACACACATCAAATCAAGATAAATAAATGTGTTTCTTCAAAGTTTGGGAAAACAAGCCGGGTAATCCGGCAAAGCACTAGGAAGACAGAGGCAGGCAGATCTCTAGGCCGGCCTGGTCTACAGAGTGAGTTCCAGGGCAGCTAGGGCTACAGAGAAACCCTGTCTCAAAAAACAAACAACAGCAAAAGATTTTGGAAAAACCAACCTCATAGCAATCTTGAATTTTTAACCTCATTTGGCCTCTATATTTAGGTCATCTTCAGTTTTCCCCAGAAGTGGTCTACACATTCAGTGGGGAGTCTTTATTCCCAGGCGATTGGTGTCTTTTAGTGTTACTGTCAGTATTGTTATTTTCTACTTACTCTTCACTAGTGGATTATAGTGATTGTTGAATTTTTGCATTGCTTGAATAAGCCACCCTTGGTCAGAAGTCTCACCTTTTTGAGGGTAATTCTGGATTACCCTGACTGCTGTGTAGTGAGAGATCAGACCTCTGTGTTGATGGCATTTATTGGTTGTGATTTTTAGTGCTTGGAATGTCCTTCTCAGGTTTCTCTGTGAAACCTGTGGAGGCCTCAAAAAGGAATGCAGAGCTTCCATTTCTCCATTTGTGTTGGAGAGCTTGTGAGAGAATGGCTTCGTTCTTAACTATTTGGGAGAAGTCTACAGGAATTTCCTTTGAAGGAGGGTGTTCAACGTCAGATTAAATATTTTAAGTGGGTATAAAGTTATTCATATCTTTATTACTTTTAATGAATGTTTTTAATGAATGTGTTTTCATTTTATTGATGTTTTCTTGTATGTATGTCTGTGGTGAGGGTGTTGGATCCTGGAGTTACAGACAGTTGTGAGCTGCCGTGCAGGTGCTGGGAATGGAACCCTGGTCCTCTGGAAGAACAACCAGTGCTCTTAACCACTGGGCCATCTTTCCAGCCTCCAAAAATTGTTTTTTTTTAAAGGATGTATATTGCTTGTCTTAACATTTATGTGTCCTGGCTACTTTTTTGACACTAGCTAGAGTTATCTGAGAAGAGGGAACCACAGTAGAAAAACTGTCTCCACAAGACTGGCCTGCAAGTCTTAATTAGTCTCAACTGGTAATTGATACGGGAGGGCCCAGCCCACTGTGGATGACTCCACCCCCAGGCACGTGACTCTGGGTGTATAATGAAGCAGGCTGAACAAGCCACAATGAGGAAGCCAGTAGGCAGTGTTCCTCCATGGCTTGCTCCAGCCTTCAGTTCCTACCTGCAGGTTCTTGCCCAGCTTCCCTCAATAACAGCCATATAAGTTGAAGGGGAAATAAACCCTTTCTTCCCCAACTTGCTTTTGGTCATGGTGTTTATCTCAGCAATAGAATCTCTTAGGAATGCAGTATGTATCCAGACTCTCCCTTTTTTATTTAATTTCTTGTCGTATCTTCATGACTTCTTTCAGCTCACCCGTCTCTGTTGCGTTTATTTCTATTCCCGTGTTTAGTACTTACTCCTTTCTTCCTTTGAATTTAGTTTGTTGACTTTCTCTAGTTTGGGGGTAGATAATTGATTTTGAGCCTTTTGAAGATGTACATTCAAAGTTAAAAGTTTTTCTCTAAGCATAGTTTAGGTGTATGCCATAGTTTTTCCTTCCGTCTTCTTCCTTCCTGCCTGCCTTCCTTCCTTCCTTCCTTCCTTCCTTCCTTCCTTCCTGCCTTCCTGCCTTCCTGCCTTCCTGCCTTCCTGCCTTCCTGCCTTTTTCCTTCCTCCCTTTTGTTTTATTTTTTTTCAAGGCAGACTTTCCCTGTGTAGCTCTGGTTGTCCTGGAACTAACTCTGTAGACCAGGCTGGCCTTGAACTCACAGAGATCCACCTGCCTCTGCCTCTGAGTGCTGGGACTAAAGGTGTTTGCGTCCACCACCCGACCTGTTTTCAGTTTTCCGTCACTACTTCTTACTTGGGGCTTGTTCCCAGTTCTGAGGCTGGCTTTCTGAGCATTTGGCTGTGCTTAACTGCTCCTCTGCCCCCAGTTCCTCCCTAGGTCCACCCTATCACAGAACCTCTGTATAATGTCAGTGTTTGAAACTGTCGCCTCCCTCCTGTCCCAGCACAGGCTTTATTTTGGCAAACGCCACCTGCTCGTTTCTACTTTTTTAGCTCGTTCTCATCAGTGCCCATCATCAAACATTTCTTCTTTGTCACCACGAACATATTTTACCTTAGGTTTGCCACAGCGACACCAGCTTCTTTCTGGGTTGTTATGGTATGCTTTTCATCTGTTTTTTCTTTTCTTTTCTTTTCTTTTCTTTTCTCTTCTCTTCTTTTCTGATTTTGCTGAATTCAGTATTAAGGTTTTTCCGTGTCATTTATTTGGTGCTCGTAGGAAACCCAGGGTGGCACATGTGCTGGGCACATTGTCTGCTAATGAACCCCTCCTCCAGCTCTACCATGAAGGTGGTGGTTGTAATGATCTGCCCAGTCCCTTTAAGAAACAAGCCACGCCCCCTCCTGCCCTCACCAAGGCAAGCTGATCATCAGCTTCCAGCCTGAGTCTCTTCCTCTCAAAGAGGCAGCTTCTGCCTCTTCCCAAGTCTCCCCTTCTGCCCTCTCTCTCTCTCTCTCTCTCTCTCTCTCTCTCTCTCTGTCTCATCCATCTCTCCCTTCTCTCTCTTTCTCTCTCTCTCTGCCTCTCTGCTCTTCTCCCCTTCTTTCCCCTCCATAACCCACTAAATAAATATCCAACCTAACTCTGCATGGCTTGCCTATCTGTCTGTCTCCTCATGGCCTCCTGCAGCCACTTGGGTAACAGTGCTGTCCCTGCCTGGGACTGGCTGCTCTTGGGACCCACTGTTTGCTGCCCGCTGCCACATGGCCCACTGCCACTGCTCGGGGACCTGTGTCACTTCTGCCACTGCAGCCGCAGGGGATCCACAGCATTTTTATTTATCCATTACTGTTTTGTTGTTCTATATGGTGCTGGGAGTTACCCCAAAGGCTTTTAGTGTGATAAGCAAACCCTCTGCCACCTGGTTGCCCCAAGGCTGTTTTTTTTCCTACAACTTTAAAACATGTTGTTGTTAATCTTTATTTCATTGAAGATTTACTCTTCACTTCATTGGTGGTGTTATCAACATACTTAGTGTTGCCTTTTCTTTCTCTCTTAAGATTGAACCGTGTGTCCTTATTCCTTCATTCTTTCTTTTTAGTTTTTTTTTTGGGGGGGGGGAAGGATGCAATGTTATGGAATGCTTATTTAAGATGCTTTCCTTGGCTCATTTTCAAAGTAGACATTTTTTAGAGAGAAAATCCTGGTCTGGAGAGATGGCTCAGTGGTTAAAGTACTTGACTACACAAGGAAACTGGGTTTGACCTTAGCACACTTATCAAGAGTGATGTGGACACATCAGCAGTACTCCGTGTTGAGGGCAGAGACAGGAGTGCCCCAGGGCTCCCGGGGTGCCCAGCCATACAAGTAAGAGACCTTGTCTCAGAAAATATGTGGAGAGTGATTGAGGAAGACACCAGTGTCAAGCTCAGACCACCACACACATGTGCACACAACCACACAAACCTGGACACACACACAACAGAGTGGAAATCTTGGGGTTGCAGTTGTCCTGCTATGTCTGCAATGGATTTCCACTTTCCTCTTCATGCTCAGCACAGGAGCACCACCCTGAGTTTAGTCCTGTGACCTCATTCTGACCTCCCAAGCTCTCACTCGAGTATGTTTGGTCTAACTGTGTCCAACACCCACACAACACCAGATATTGTTGTTTTCAGTGGTTAGTATTTATTTTTGGTGATTGGCATATTCTTTATTTCTGTCAGTACTTTTGAGTTTATTTTTCACGTTTGCATGAAGAAATTGTTTTTCTGACGCTTGCAGTTCAGTACAGGGTGGTACATGCCATGTCAGGTGTTTTTATTAGCCTGTATTTCTAAAGGCTACTTCTGCTGGGTATAAAATTCTAGGTTGGTGAGGGAATTGGACTTTTGATTTTCCTGTCAACACATTAAAATTGACATTCAATTATCTTCTAAATACACACAAAAAATGTCTCTGGGAATAAGACTGTAGAGTAATCATCATTTCTTTGAATGCAGTGTGCTGTTTTCCTGCTGCTGTTGAATTTATTCTCCTGGCCTTCTCTTGTAGACCAGGCTGGTCT
>NC_022024.1:35763232-35765329 GCF_000317375.1 Microtus ochrogaster
CCTTCCCACTCTTCTCCCAGAGAATGCCGGTCTAACACAGATGTGCCAAGTCCTCTCGGCTCCAGGCGGCCATGTCCCTAGAACCTCAGCATCACAGGACTCTGGCCTCCAGGCCGTATCTCATTGGGAGCCACAGCCTTCCCCTTGGGCCCCAGGACTGTCCCACCTGCCTGCTGCGCACACGCAGTGCTGTGGTGCCTGTGGGGAAGGAGTCTCTTTTCCTCCAATGTTCTACCCGGGCCGGCTTCCTCCTCTCCCTCCCCGGTCCTGAGGGTGGTTCTCCTGTATCTCATATCTCACCTCGCCCCCAGATCTGCCTTCTTCCTTTACCTTCCAACCCTCCTGACTCACCATGGCTGGAGGGGACAGGATATTCATAGCACAAGCCAGGGGACAGCATGGGAAGCCCAGGGTCACGGCGGGTCACAAGGTGATGTGACTCACCGCTGTTGTATTAAAATAGCGCCCTATGTCAGGTTATGTAAGCGAAAGCCTCCTTTCTTTCTCCGAGGAGCGTGCTCAGCGCGGCTCATTTTATTATCCGATTTGGGGTCTCTTAACTTCGTAAAAGGGATTCTGGGGAATAGGAAATGCTGTTAGATCTTATTTGCAATCCCTAACAGGGAAAAAAAATGATGAGAAGACTAAGCCTCATCCACTGGAGAGAGGGTGGGTGGGGAGGTGGGCTCGTCTCCCAGACCTGCTCCACAAATCCATCAAGCTCCCTGACAGTGGCAGAGAGAGCTCAGAGAGTTGCTGGGCCAGAGAACACCGTAAAGTCAGAAATGAGGGATGCCTCCTGCAGGGAAATCTATACGCTGCTTTTTATAACCATCACCACCAGCGCCACCAGCGCCACCAGCGCCACCTGTGATCATTATCGTGGTGGTGGGGACAGAACCCGGGGCCATGCATGCTAGGCAAGCATGCTACCTTGAAGCCACTCCCCCAGCCCCGGTCTGCTTTTGAAGACTGGGGTTGCCTTCCTGGGTATCAGCAGCCAGGCTTCCTGCGGGAAAGCAAGGCTGTCAGTTTGCCCACGAGGCACCAGCATGCAGATTGGTCTATGCCCCCCACATTCTTTCCTTCCTGGGCCTCATTTCTGTTCCCACACCAAGGGTCTCCCAGCTTGACCTTGAGGTCCCTACACTCGGTGGGGAGGAAAGTGTCCCCCTCTATGCTCTGACCCCTGCCAGGGTCCTCCCCTCCTCCTTCAGTTACCTATGGCCGCACTTCCTCGAGAAGAGCCTGGGCCCGGGGCTGGAAGGTGGAGGAAGAACGTGCTAAAGCACAGGAAGGGAGGCAAACAGCCTGGAGCTGGACCAGGTATCAGGGTTAGAGACCCCGAACCACTTAGCTGTGGGACGAGATTCTTCCTTTAGATGACCCCTCTGCATGGTCATGTCATGTCTTCAGTTTTAGAGGGCTCTGAATAGCTCACACCCTCACACGATTTAAAAGCCAAAATGCTTTAAAAAAAAAAAAAGTCCTTATTTAGAAGTCCTGTCCCCTCCCCATTTCTTCTCCCTTCTACTTCAGCTCCTCAGCAGTGATCACTTTTATCCATTCTTTTTTGTTTTTGTTCTTTGAATTACATTCATTCATTTATTCATTCATTAATTCATGTAGTTAGTTAGTTAGTTAGTTAGTTAGTTAGTTAGTTAGTTAGTTAGTTAGTGGAGATCAGAGGTCAGCTTGCAGGGGTCAGTTCTCCGCTTTCACCATGTGGGTCTTGGGGCTTGACCTCATACCCTCAGACTTGGCTCAAGTGCCTTCATCTATTGAACCATCCCACCACCGCTGCTTTCATCCATTTAAAAATACATTTTCCAGGATTTCTTAATGCGCATAAGACGTGTGAACATGTGTGCTGCCACACAAATAACAGTCCATTCTGTGTGCGTGTGCTGTGCCGTGATCTGATGTGTTCATCTGGGTCAGCCTGGCGCTCTGCGTTGGTAACGCCGTTGCTTGGGGGGTAGCTACAAGAGGATCAGGCATTCAGGGCCATCCTTGGCTATATGATGAGACTGAGGCTAGCCTAGACTACATGAACCCTGTCACAGAAGTGGGAGAGAAAGAAAGGGAAGGAGGGAG
>NC_022024.1:35767108-35769078 GCF_000317375.1 Microtus ochrogaster
AGGGAGTTAGGGAGTCAGGGGAAATGGAGGTGGTGTGAGTTAGGGAGTCAGGGGAAATGGAACATTTGCCAACTGCCCGCTCCCAGCAGGTGAGTCCTGGCCAGGTGTGGGCAGGCCAGTACAATGGGAGGAAATAGAATTAGGACTTGGAAGTGAAACCCAAGACTCACATGAACTTGAGCCATCCCTCTCTCGAGCTGAAGAGGTAATTAATTAATTCAGAGACTTTCTCCCACCACGTTAAACTTGGCGAGTCAGCCTCAAGGCAGGAAATATGCTAGAACAGGAGCTGGCTGCGGCAAATTTAATGAGCACAGGGGCTGGACCACTAGGGAGAACAGTACGTGGGAACTGTGTTCTTTCTACCTCCCGCTCATCACTGCGGCCAGAAAGCAAGCCAGGCTTTTCTTTCTCATACAAGTTCGAGCTTGGGAGGCTGACAAGAGGAAGGTGTGATCATTGTCATCATTCCACCAACAGTCACGTGACCTTTGACAAATCCTAGTACTTCTCTGTGCCTCCCTCTCTCCCTCTGTAAGAGGAGAAAATGCTAATAAGTTGCTCTCCTGTCAATAAACGCTGAACACCATAGACACATTCGGTGTTCTATGTGTGCAAATTGTCCACTCCCTAGGGCAGCTGCAAAAGCAAACAGCATCTCTAAGAGCTTAGCATATTCTTGGCACCTATGCGTCTCCCGAGTGTGCCCTTCCTGTGCTGCTGTTACTCTGTGTGCCTTCTGAAGCCAAAGAGAAGGGCTCAGCCTTCAGTCTTCATTCCACAAATACTTTCTGAGCCTTTGCTGTGTGTTGCATGGTGTGGTGCCAGGTCTGAGCCCTCCTGAGCTTGCCGCCCAGCACGGCAGCGGTCGATCACTTCGTGACCAAAGTGACAGGATTTAGAGGCAGAGGTCTAGGGAGGGGCTTAGGGCAAGAGCATGGGGTCCTTGAGAGCGGAATGAGTGTCGTTACAGAAGAGGCCCCAGAGACAGAGTACTGCATATGCTACATAGAATCTTTTTGCGCCTTGATCATCTCGGACTTCTCAACTTCCAGCAGTGTGTGAAACGACATTGTTGTTAAGTCGTCTACTCTGGCATTTGTTTCAGAAGCTGGAATAGGCTGGACAGTCATGAAGTAGCAATACTGCCCTGCAGCGCACCATGCCTGTCTGTGCTCTATGCGCTACCATACAGTTCGCGAGCTTTGGGCAAGGGGCTGGAGGTTGAAACACACAAAGACTCACACAGAGACAGAGACTGCACAGACAGGAACACAGACCTGGTAAAAAGCCCTGTATCCCAGAGCATCATGGAGGCTTATCTACCCAACAGTCAGGTGGGCCAACAGGTGAAAACCTTATCCTCTGATCCTCAAGGCCAAGGCAACACGGGCTCGTGAACACGTGCTCGTGAAGCAGAGCTGGTAAACAACTTTGACACAGCCTTTAATAACTCAAATCAGAAGGAAAGTAAAGATCTCTAGCAAGGAAGAGCAGCTGGAGGCCAGGACTCCAAATGGTCCCAACACTACCCAGAGACGAGGGCTCCACTAAGAGGAGGACAGAGGGCTATGGGGCCACTGCGCAGGGCTGTGCCTGGGGGGTGGCCCTCTTGGAGAAATTACAGTCTAGGGACACTGTGATAGCATGCATACTGTAGCAGGGGTCAGAGCCCTGTGCTCTTGGTGCTTTCTGATCTCTACAGAGGAGGAAGCAAGAGACCGAAAGGCTTCTCTGGGTCACCCGGCCACAACCTGCAGAGCCGGGATTTGAGCTCAGAGGTAGAAGAAAGTAGAGGAAGAGGCAAGTAGAGGAAGTTTTAAGCAGCAGCAGAATGACTGTGACAGATATTTTTGTACAATTAAAAGTATCTTTAAGCCGGGCGTTGGTGGCGCACGCCTTTAATCCCAGCACTCGGGAGGCAGAGGCAGGCGGATCTCTGTGAGTTCGAGACCAGCCTGGTCTACAAG
>NC_022024.1:35769178-35771763 GCF_000317375.1 Microtus ochrogaster
AAAAAAAAAAAAAAAAAAAGTATCTTTAAGACTATGAAAGGCAGCGTGAGTGAGAATATCTTACTGAAATTTGTTTGGTGAGGCTGTCCTTTTAAATGACAAAGCCTCTCAGCTGTCAGTCTTCATCAGAGATCTTTGGGAAGGACAAAATTTTACTTGAGTTATTGATTAAAAACCAACAGAGAACTTACTTGGTTGGCACCTAGAGCTACTCCTCAGGGTCCTCCATGGTCGCTGAGGGTTGTATTTGTCTTTTGCTGTGTAGCACAGGGCCTACCAGGCTCCAGAAGATCCTGTGGGCTAAGAAATCTGTAGGAAGACAAGCCTACCTTGACCTGAGCAGCTAGGCTGTCCAGTCCAGCAATTCTGTCCACTGTCTGGAGATCTTCAGTTGAGATGAAAGGCAGCTTTTCCCAGTGGTCAGCGCTTGGCAGTTGAAACAAACTGGATGGACATTGTTCTGTGCCCATTTGTCTTCTGTCTTCTTTGGAGGAAGTAGAGTGCTGCTGCTAGGAGCCAGCCTGTCTCTTTTTTTTATGAAAAGTCTTTTAATAATTAAACATTTAAATACAACATTTCCCAGATCTCTGAGAAGTTGGGGACTGTTTATCGGGTATAGATAAGTTATAACTACAGTACAGAATCTGCCTGGAGAGCTGGGTCCAAGCTCCACTATAACTGACAATAGTGGAGAACAGTTTAATGTATTTTAAAGCAGGTTGGATTAAATATATAGTATTTTATGTAAGAGCCTTAAAAGTACATACCAATTTAAAACGTGAGACTTACTGTTTTGTAGTCTGGCATAAGATACAATGAACAGACAATTATAACATTTAACAGTAAGCACAGGTGCATTTAAGTTACATGTATGCATGCACACACACACAGTGAACAAGAATTGGGCGAAATGGATGCTCTTGGTGGGCACTCCCAAAGGCATGGCACTCCGCAAAACACACACGTAACAGAGTCAGCATCAGGTACCAGGCAGGAGATGGCAGGACTTGGTCACCTGACCTGGTCCTCAGTTAAGATGGCAGTGAAGTCACCTGACCTCAGTAAAGATGGCAGTAAGGTCACCTGACCTCAGTCACATGTTGTATGGAGAAGTCACTTTTTTTTTAAAGCCACTATGGCCTAGCTTGATTGCATTCTTATGCCAGCCTCAGTTCCGTGGTTTTTACTACGCTATCAAACCACCTTTGTTGTTGCGGTTTGAACTGTAGGAGCGGAGTTAAGAGTGTTAAGTTCCGAGGCCCTGGCAGGAGGTGACACAAAGAAATGTGGCTTGGGTGCTCCCCTGCCTTCTGAGTGAGCTCGCCCTCTAGGAGAGGAGATGTGGGCTAGACGGCTCAGCTGGGAGATGCTGCAGCAGAACAGAACCAGATGTGTTGGGGGTTGGGGAGAGGCCTGCAGGCAGGTGACGCCGCCCAAGTTAGGCTGGAAGGAACAAGAACCATTTAGAAGGGGATCTGGGTGTCAAAGCAGATGACACAGTGTTCAATCTGTTGAGGATTCTGACATTTCTGTGCCTGAGAACTCATAGTGTTTATATCAGTACTGTAGTTTGGGAGACAGAGGAGAGAATACCGGACGGATACAAGTTTTATTACCTGGGGAATGGGATTGGATTTCAAAACAGAGAGGCAGCGATTTGGGGGCCCATTAACGAGAGGCACAGTGTGGACTTCAGGGTCCTCGTCACTCCCTGCCTTCTCTGCACCCTCAGCATTGACCTTCCCCTCAGCCCACCACTCCCTGCCTTCTCTGCACCCTCAGCATTGACCTTGTCCTCAGCCCACCACTCCCTGTCTTCTCTGCACCCTCAGCATTGACCTTCCCCTCAGCCCACCACTCCAGGCACAGGTTTGCTGTCTCTTCCCCAGTCCCTTACTGGACAGAGAGTCTCTCACCGATTTCCATTTCATTGTGGGAAAAGTTTTTTTTTCCAACCCCATGTTCTAATCAGAATTATACTGATACCAATCTGCTCTCTTGGAGAAAATATTTCCTGGACTCAACTTCCCGAAACAAATGAAGATTTTAGGAAGAAGTTGGTGGGATTTATCCAGTCTGTGGCCTTCAGGATCTGTGCTTCCAGGATAACTGTCAATTGCCCTAAGCATGAACTTACATAGAATATTATGAGATTTTGGGGGGCAGCTTGGTTAAACAGTTCTTGAGCACAGACTTTGTACATGACAGCATTGTGTCACAACGTCAGACGGGCAGACACTCGTTTGCCTCCAGCATCTTACACCATCTTCATTCTTATTTTATTTAAGCTGTTTTCACAAGTATTAGCTCCTTTCCATGGAAGTTTTCTGTGCCAACTTTTGTTCAGTGTATTTGTAGGTTTGGTCAGTGTGGTTTCCTTCTCTCTTTCATCTCTCTCTCTTTTCCCTGCTTTTTCTTTGCTTGCACATCTTTGAGGCAGCATCCCACATGTATTAGATGAGCCATGTACACACGCACACACATGCTCTCTCTCACACACACATACACACACACGCTCTCTCTCTCACACACACATACACACACACGCTCTCTCTCACACACACACATACACACACACGCTCTCT
>NC_022024.1:35771863-35793237 GCF_000317375.1 Microtus ochrogaster
CTCTCTCTCACACACACACATACACACACACGCTCTCTCTCACACACACACATACACACACACGCTCTCTCTCACACACACATACACACACATGCTCTCTTTCTCACACACATACACACACACACACGCTCACGCACATGCTCTCTCCCTCACACACACATGCACACACACACGCTCACGCACACGCTCTCTCTCTCCCTCAGACATACACATACACACACATGCTCACGCACACGCTCTCTCTCTCACACACATATACACACACACGCTCTCTCCCTCACACACACACACACGCTCACACACACGCTCTCTCCCTCACACACACACACATACACACACACACGCTCACACACACGCTCTCTCTCTCCCTCTCTCTCACACACACACACACACACACACGCTCACGCACACGCTCTCTCTCTCTCTCTCACACACGCACACACGCTCACGCACACAATCATCCGTGTTGCGGAGTGGCTACAGAGTGCATATAGAGGTCAGAGAACAACTTCCGGGAGCTTCTTCTCTGCCTCTGCCATGGAGTTCCACGGTAACTCAGGTCATCCCGACCTCACTGATCATGACCCATTCACTATCCCTCCTCACTGATCATGACCCGTTCACTATCCCTCCTCCCACAGCTCTCTGGGTTTGGATATTACAGGCATGTATGACACCCAGCCAACCAGTTTCTTAAAAGCCAATTTTTTAGCATGTACTAATTGTATGAAATAATGAATTTCATCATGTATTTCCATACATGTATATGATTTTCTTTTGAAATTATCTGAGGCTATGGCGGTTTTCTTGGGTTAAATTTGTGGATCTAGAGACTTTGTGTTGATCTTCCACTTAATAATCCTCACTGGGACTTGGACGAAAGACTCAGTAGCTCTCGGGTGGGCGGAGACTTATCCATTGCTCGAACTGTTGCATTGAAGGACTTAGCAATCAGGACCCTGTGGTCTGACCGGCCTGATGGCTCTTTTGCTAGATGGAATCTTTTACAGATAGGTGGCTTCTACAGATGAACTTTTTTGATATTGGGGAATTCTAACTGAATCCCAATGAAGAGAAATGTTAAGCGCCTGTCTGAGATAACTTTATTCTTCCCTTTAGTAGATATGCTATAGACATTCGTGGTTGTAATTACTGTACTTTGAATTTTTGAAAAAAATGTGGGGGAGCAAGGATTTGCTTTCTTTCTTGTACAAATTCTAAGTCACAGTGGCTTTAATCTGAGCACTCAAGAAGGCTAAGGCAGGATGATTGACATGAATTTGATCTTAGTATCCAAAAGAAAACGTTCTACAAAAATATTCTTGATTTTCCCCTTGGACTGAAAACCTTGCTTACTCTCCAGCCCTTTACAAAAGAGGCTGCATGGCTCCTAGACTCTGGCCTGCCATACTGCCTCTTCTGGCTCCCCTGAATTCCTACACAGCCTTCACGGTCCTAAAGTGCCCCATTGAGGTCACAAAGAGATAAGATGACGAACGTCTAAGTCTGTCCTCGTCACTCCGACAAAACACCTCAAGCTGTTTCTAAAGGCAGCAAGGCCACAGCATTCGTTGAAGGTTTCTTTCTGGTGGGAGCCATTTCCTGGCTCATTGGTGGAGCCTTCCTGGCATGCGCTTAGAACAGAAGGGACAAAGTGATGCTCTGGGTCTTTTCATAAAAACTTTGATCCGAGTCACTAGGGAGCTGAAGGAGTTGACTAATTTCCTAAAGACACCGAAGAGACACAAGCGATCAGTCTGGAGCAGTGAGAGAGGACACTATGTTTATTCTTAAGTCCTCAAACCATGGAGACAGATGTCCAAAATATTTAATTGACTGGAGCATTTTAGAAGTTCATGACGACAAAGGGTGGCTTGTCAGACTAACTACGGCTGTCACACGAAGAAAAGTGGACTGGAGCCTTCTGTAGGAGTCAGTTTTCTGTGTCAGGTGTCGTGGTGCACACCTTCAATTCTAGGGCTTGTCTTTGAGTTTGAGGGTAGCCTGGTCTACATAGTAAGCTCCAGGTTCCGTGTATAATGAGGGCTGCACAGTGAGATCTTGTCTGAAAAAGTCAGTTTTCCTTGTGTTTGGATTAGCATGTAACGAGGCTAGCATGTTGGAATGCCAAGATGTCAACATCTCAAGCATCAGCATCTGGGAAGACCCAGTCTTTGGAAACTTGGGGTCACCGAGCTGCCTTTGACTTTCTCCCGTTGCCAACAGAATCCAACTCCTTTTTTCTTTCATTTAACAGATGAGGAAAAAGAAAATAACAGAGCCTCCAAGCCCCACTCCACTCCTGCCACTCTGCAATGGTAAGTGTCCGCTGCCAGCCAATGTCAGCCGCACAGGCCTTTCTAGTAGGGCAGCCTATCACTCGGCTGTTTTGGTGTTGTCATGCTTACTTGACATTTGGTAAGTCATCTGAAATCTGTGTAGTTTGCAGGTAAATGCAAAGGGCTTGCCTTAGCTCTGGCCTGGTGATTTGAGTTTTCATATGTCTTTTCTTTGGGGGTAAATATTTTCCCATTATCGAAATACTGGTAAGGATGAGATTTCATGTGACTTTTTTAAGTGGGTTTTGTTTTGTTCTATTTTGGTCTGGTTTTTGGAGACAGGGTTTCTCTGTAGCTTTGGAGCCTGTCCTGGAACTAGCTCTGTAGACCAGACTGGCCTCGAACTTACAGAGATCCGCCTGCCTCTGCCTCCGAGTTTTAATAGAATCTGTTATTACAATGGATGAACTTTTAGTAAATGATAGAAATTCAAGTCTGTCCATCCTTAACCTAGGAGCCCCGAGTGAATTAACAGTTGCGGGAAATACAGTCAACACTATAGCGTTAACAAAAGTAATCCTCTAGAATGACTTCCCGTTAATGTTTGAAATTCCTGGACTTGATGAAATGTACAGCGAGCCCCTCTTCTCGAAGCTTTACTTCAACATTGTGTTGTGGCCTTGAACCCTTGAGCTCTCTGACCTGAGACCCTTGCTTCAGAGAACCTGGCAACTGAAGGCTATTTTTGTCTCACCAGTCCAGCTCAGGGAACCCAGGAGAGGGGAAGGTACTCACGTCTACTCCTTACCAGCCTATGTGCAGGGCTCACGTACGTGCCCTATGTCATTCTAAGTCAATGGCCTTTGTGTTGCTGCATCCGTTCTATAGAGGAGTTACAGCATTGGTGGTCTACTGCTTTTGAAGTGGGAGGAGTCAGGGATCTGGGGGGGACTCTTAAGTGCCAGCCTGGTGCTTGGAAGGACTGAGACGAGATCTCAGATAGGGGCTGTAAGGATTGTCATCTTTCCATCTCTGGGCTGGTGTATGCAGAGAGGAGGGGAAGGTAACAGAGGAGAGGGCATTGGGGTAGAACTCAGCTTGCCTTCCGGAATCTCCGCAGTCAGCCTGCTAGCAGAACTTCAGTGAGAAGGAACACATGGACAAATAAGGGGGACAGGAAAGCCACCATTGGTATTTGGTGACAGCAAGCTGATGGCTGTTATGGGGGGGGGGCGATATCCTTCAGAACGCTATCCCTCCCTCCCCGTCTGTCCTCCTCTTGTCTCTGCAAGCATTAGCCTAAAGACTGTGACCTGGGGATTTGGCTCAGTTCGTTGAGTGCTTGCCTAGCATACAGAAGGCCTGGCTTTGATCCTTTATACACGATGAATCACATGTGGTAGCTCATGCTGTCATCCCTAGGAGGGAGATGAAGGTAAAAGGTTTAGAAACTCTCGTCTCCCTGCGTGCAGTGAATTTGCGATCAGTCTGGCTGTATGGGATGCTATTCTCCCCAACCCCTGCCAAAAACCAAGGGGCAGGTGATCTCCATCTACTTCCCCTAGCAAAGCTGCGGCTGTAGTCCTCCCCAGATACCATGCCAGTTATGTGCCATGGTGCCACCACAGGAGTGACGCGTCCGTGCAGAGGATACTGGGTATGGGCAGTTCTAGAAACACAAGACAGCAACGCTTTCTTCTTAGCGACCTGAAACAGTTCATTTTGAAATATCAAAAAGATACCAGAAGAAACCCGCCTTGTAGCATCTGTTTGTCTGTGATGAGGCAAGTGGATCATTCTAGAACTGACTTCATCCACCAACTGGCAAAGCAAATTTGAAAATATGTTCTTTTAGGAATGGCAAATCAGTCTCCAATTTCCTTTGTATTGTATGTTAATAGAGCTTCAGTCATTAACTGAATTCAAGTAATTCTTAATCAATACCTTCTATGTGTCAGGCTGGTCCTGTTCTGGGATAAGATGTAGAAGAGACAAACAGAACTGTTTAATTTTTTTTTTTTTTTGAGGCAGGGTCTGTAGCCCAGGCTGCCCTTGAACTCTCTGGCCTCTACCTCCTGAGTGCTGGGTTTACAGTGTGGGCCAGGCACTAACACCTGGCTTATCCAGGGCCTTGGCCAAGCTAGGCAAGCACTTTACCAATTGAGCTGCGCCCACAGTGATAGTTTTTTTAAGGGACCAGAAAGGAAACCAGGAACATATTACCCCGAGGGGGGTGCTATGGAATGACTCAGTGGCACCAAAGGACGCTGGCAGCACTATTGTGATGAGCAGGAAGGGACAGCTTCTGGGAAGTGACACTCCCATGGACAGACACCGTGGCTTGCAGAAGCCAGGCCAGAGGAACATCCAGACAGGACTGCTCCAGTGGCCTGAGGCTGTAGCCTGGCTCTCCACTTTTCAGGATGAGAAAGCACACAGCGGACATTCCGCCTATGCCCAGGATCCATGTGGAGCTCTGGAGCAGGTGATGAGGACCTGGGCTGGGAGGAGAGTGACACCCTTGGGTGGTTCTGAGGCCCCCACAGCCTCTCAGAGATAAGCCCGTCAGTCAAGCAGAGAAGCCTTATCACCACCACCTGGGTCTGTCCTCAGAACTAAGCCAGTGGGCCAGCATGTTGCTCCAGGAAAGGCAGTGTTCTTCATATTCTGCCAAGGATAGCTTCCTCTAGGCTCAGGCCTCAGCCCCAGAAGCCCACTTCCCTGTGCCAGTCATAGTGTTAACCACGAGGAGCAGTCTGGTCACACACACCAGCATCCCACGAGGGGAGCAGACTGGGCTCCTTCAAAGCACCACAGCCGTGTAGCGTGCAAAGATGGCTGCGGTACAGAGGAGGGGCGTGTGCAGGGAACACTGTGGTACAGAGGAGGGGCGTGTGCAAGGAACACTGTGGTACAGAGGAGGGGCGTGTGCAAGGAACACTGCGGTACAGAGGAGGGGCGTGTCGTTTATCCCTGCATGTACTAGGTGAAGGCAGGAGGACCAGGTGCTTAAGGCGACCCTCTGACATACCAAGTTTGAGGGGCTACACCATACTGTCTCAAGACATACACACAAAAACCAAAATCCTGATGAGGGAGAATGGTGTGTCTGGCGGGAACGTGTAGGACATTCCTCTAAACGTGAGAACATCACACTTAACCCCACCCCCTCCATAAAGCTCCCTCGTGAATGGTTATTATTTTTTGTGATATGGTTCCAGTCTAAAGCTTTGTCTCTCAGAAGGAACTGGGTGCAGCCTTCATCCTACAGAAAACAGCAATGCGACTTACAGCACGTCTCCCTTTCTCTCTGGCTGCCCGGGAGCTCAGAGGTTAATCTGAGCTGGTTCATCAGTGCTCTGTCTGCAGATTCAGGGATGCTCGCATACTTCTCCTCTCCCCTTCATCTAGTGTTCAATGAAAGGCCAGGAATACATATAGTCACAGATGCCTCCTGTTTCTTCTGTTATTAACACAAGTAACACATTTTTTTTATTGTTGTTAGAAAATGAAACCGAAGATTAGACCAATGTCCATTTTCACTGTAGTTATTCTGCTTTCTCTCAGAAATAACTTTTCAGTAAGGCGTGCGGGGGTGTGTGTTTACATGCGCTCACCCAGGGAATTTTGCACTGTTTTTAATTTGTATTTTATTTTATTTCTGTCCTCCTTATAAGAGGCAAACAGATGTATTCCACCATTGCCCCAGACTCCGTAGATCCACGGCTGACTTTATTCCTTAACATCCTGATGTCACGCCGGATTAGTCAATAAAGAATTAACCTCAGGATGAGGAGGTAACTCAAGGGCCAAAAGCACCTGTCACTGAGCTAACAACCCAATGGAGCCCACACGGCAGGACAGAAATGACCCCGTACACCTGCCATGGCACGTGCGTGCGCCCCTCCCCCCACATTTGAAGACTAAGAGAATGAGCTTCCTTCTAAGAGGCACACGGCGCTGCCTGGAGAACAGCTGCAGAGCTGGCCCCTTTTCCTCGTGCTAGGTATTTAAGTCTGTCCAGATGTCACCTCTGAATTATAGAGAGGACCCCACAGAAGGTTCCACATGGGGCTTCTGCAGCCCTGGGGAGGGCTTCTCCGTGCACACATGAAGAACAACTGCTGGCAATGGAGTTGCAGTTCTGCCCCCAAACCGTTTCCAGTTTTGTCTTCCCCTGCACTACAAAGGATTTAGACACACAAGCCTAGGAATCTCTTTATAGGAATCTTATGTCTGAGTCATTCAGGTCCTTCACGCTGTCCTCTGTCTCCTGTGGCACTGTGCTCCCAAAGGGGTGTTGAGGAGAGCTGCGCCAGGCTGACAGCACCCAGCCTCCCTAGGATGATTTGGCTTGCCACTAGAACTGGGTTAGGAATGGTTTGCTTCTCCTCTGGCCCCTCCCCTCCCAAGCCCCCTCCCCACCACCCTGGAGACACCAGGCCTCCTCGGAGGAACAAATAACATAACTGCCAAGCAGCCAAAAAGAATCGGGGCCACATGATCTGGAGGCAGCTTCCAGCAGAAAACAGGCAAATGTTGTCCAAGGGCTCCTGCCAAACCCTTTCCAGCAACCTCGGTCATGGGGGTGAGTAAATCCCACCTCACTGGGGATGCTGGGCGCCGCTGGAATCCCAGCCACACAATCAGCCCTATTCACACTGGAGATTTTGAAATGGAAAGCGGCCCTGTTGGGCCATGCCGGCTGACCTGCTGCCAATGCATGGCTCCTCTGTGGCCTGCTCCCTCCCGCACCCACTACTGTGCCCTTTCTGAGCCCTGTGCATCGTCAGGGTGGGGGCAGTCTCCTCCTCAGCCACTAGCAAAAGACGGAAGGGTCCCCCAGTACCCAGCAGGCTGAAGATGAGGCAGTGAGGAGTCGCTTTCTTGGTGAGGGTAGCTGGGAGGTGTGAACGTTTTCCCTGTTTTCATGGGCTGTTGATATTTGATATTAGTGTGAAATCAAATAGATTCAGTGTTTCTCTTTAAAATGTTCTCACAAATCACCAGTGGCTTGCTAGACCTGGCACTGTTGTTAAGTCAGACTTGGATGTCTGTCCTCGTTTTGTTTCAGTTGCTATGACAAACGTCCTGGACAGTTTGGAGAGACAGCTCAGTGGTCAAGAGAGCACACTGCCTCTGCGGAGGACCTGTGTTCAGATCCCAGCGCCCCCTTCGAGTGGCTCACAACCACCTGGAACTCCAGGTCTAGAGGATCTAATTAGTGCCTCTTTGGGTCTCTGTGCTCTCTGTCTGTCTCTTCCTCCCTCTTCTTCTTTCTCCTCCTCCCTCTCCCTCTTTAAATTTAAGGAAATAACCTGTTCAAAAGCAAGATAGCAGGGAGTAAGGATTTTCTCTACTCAGAATCCTAGTCCATCCTTTTGAAGAAGTCCACCCAGGAACTCCAGCAGCCTGTCTCGCCACATCCACAGTCCAGAAGAGGGGGGATGAATAACATGAAGGTTTTCTACTCTCTCTTGCTTGGCTAGTTTTTTTTTTTTTAATGGTACAGTTCAGGGCCCAGCCTAGAGTGTGCTGCCACTCACAGTGGATTTAGCCAACAATAAAGACAACCACCTACAGACACACCCACGGGTCTGCTGGAGCTGGGCCATCCCTCACCCAGTTCTTGCCCCAGGTGAGTCTAGGCTGCAGCTAGTTGACCATTTAAACCTGAACATCACAGTATTTTAGACCAGGTCATGGTTCCTAGGTCTGCCTGGGGTTCTGCTCCATGTGGAGAACCCTCCCCAGAGGTGTAAGGAGACTCACAAAGATGATCTTTGGGGCCCCACCAGCCACAGTAAGGCGAGGAGAGGTAGAGATGGGCAATGGATAAAGAAGACGGAGGACACGGGACAGGAGCCTGTGTCAGAATCCCTTTAGTTTCAGGGCCTCCAGTCGCCAGCCTCCTCCTGGACAGAAGCGTTGATAGCTTGTGGGAAATATAAAACCCCAAGTAATAGACCTGGATACCCAACAGCTGGGCAGACCCCTGCACCTACATTTCTGAACCCAGGCCTCTGGGAAGTTATAAGCAAACCCAGGGACGGATCAGACGGTTCTGTGCTCCAGGCCAGGTAGTCATTGCAATGGCAGAGAGAACTCCTGTTCCGTTCTCCGCTCTGGACTGGCCAGATCTGCAGATTCAGGACACACTGGGGCAGTGCTTCCTCCACCCCCATCAGATGATGTCTCTCAAAGTCACTCAAGTTCCATAAAATTGCAGGATGGGCAGATCTGCCATAGTCACGCACTAGCCGCAGACACACGTCCTGGGAGACACAGGTCTTAGGTCATGGCGTTGTTGAGTGAGCATCGTAGAAGTGTGTGTGGTATATGTGCTACAGCTGCTCGCCTCTCCAGCCATGAGGAAATGGGGAAATTAAACCTGACACAGGAGAGAATGACACAGTCCAGTGACGAGGTTGCTGCGGGTGTGGACGCGTGAGCTCAAGGAGCGTGCTCACTCTGAAGCCATCGTTTAGAATGGCATATGATAAACACACCCGTAGCAGTCATTTGCCACCAAAACGTTTGTATGTCGGTTGGAGAGATGGCTCAGTGGGTAAATGTACCTGCCACCTAGTCTAGGACCTGAGTTCAACCTCTAGACCCACATGGTGGAAGGTGAGAAATGATCTCCATGAGTCATCCTCTGACTTACACATGCACACACACACGCATGCACACACACACACACACGCACCATGCATACACACGCACGCACGCACACACACGCACATGCACCATGCACTTGATAGCACAGTTGGTATGTCACCCCTGCATCAGCACATACACGGGAGGAAGGACCTCCACTCTGCTCTCAGGATGACTGTGATGCCACAGACAACAACCTTTGGTTGCTGTTCTGTTCTTAGGACATTGCTGCTGTGTACGTGGTTCACTGCCACCAGGCACTATGGGTGCATTATGACACGTATGGGTGCACATGACACGTATGGGTGCATATGACACGTATGGGTGCGTATGACACTATGGGTGCATTATGACACATATGGGTGCACATGACACGTATGGGTGCAATATGACACTTGGGTGCATTATGACATGTATGGGTGCATTATGACACGTATGGGTGCATATGACACTATGGGTGCATATGACACGTGTGGGTGCATTATGACATGTATGGGTGCATATGACACTATGGGTGCATTATGACACGTATGGGTGCATATGACACATATGGGTGCATTATGGTAAATGTATATAAAGTACAGGGCACAGCCCAATAGCTGAAGAGAGGGTATCTGTGGAGGATGGGGCAAGTGAAGGCTGGAGAATCAGTCAGGGGTCAGACAGTGGAGGCCTTGGGAAGAAACCTGGACTTCTGTGAGGAGGCAGTGTGGAGCCATTGAAGGTGTAGAACACTGTCCGGCTCTCATTGCCCAGCAAATTCCTACTGTTGCAGTCTCAGATCCCAAAGCAAACAAACAAAAACCAAGCCAGGCACAGTGACACACAGCTTTAATCCCAGCATGCGGGAGGCAGAGGCAGGTGGATCTCTCTGAGTTCGAGGCCAGCCTGGTTTACGTAGTGATTTCCAGGACAGTCAGAGACACATAGTAAGACACTATCTCTAAATACAAGTAGAACAAAACAATATAGTGTCTAGTCTCTGTGGCCATCTCTGCTTTTCTACTTTGGGAATTTATTTTTTAGATCCTGCTTTGGTAAAGTAGACCTGTTGTAGCATTTCCAGATAAGTGAGCAGTAACTGAAGAGGTAGACACTTTGCCTGACAGCATGTGTATACATAAAAAGCTGTAGGTAAAACGTGGCTCAGAAGAGACGTGGTTCCAGGCGTCACAACATTCTCTGTTGCTTGAGAGCATCGATACAAAGCTGCTCCCCTGTGTCCCAGGAGGCCACGGGCTGAAGCCTTCCAAGGAGATCTCCTTAAGAAATGTGTGTCTCAGATAATGGCTCACGCTAGCTGGTGACCGAGTTCATTATCTGCCCATAATAGCACAGGCTCAATTCAAATGCAATGAAGTTGTTAAATAGAAGGTAAGAAAATAGAGCAAGTCCAGGATTGTGTGTGTGTGCATGTGTGCGCGTTCCAGGTGAAATGCAGCGTTGCTCACCCGCCATGCCAGGCTAATGATGTCCTCTAAAGGAGGGAGGGAAGGGGGAATTCATCATCAGATATGAAGAGAAGTAATTAACTGCGTTCTCTCTTTCCCGCCTCTGTCAGCAGAGCGGATGCTCCAATTAGTAACTTCAGTGCACACGCCGAGCCGCTAGGTTTTGCCAGGGGGTCTGAGGGACGGCGTCACAATGCTATTCCTGGAGCATCCTTCTAGCATCAAAGGTGCCCTTGCGTGCCAATTACGCCCATCACTCACAGAGCTTATTAAAATGCTTCATAGTCATAAGCCACCTGGATACTTGGAGGTTCAGCCGCTCCAGTCACAGGGACAAAACCCGACAGAAACGTAGTAGGTTAGCAGGCGCTTGCCTTTCACAGGTAGTGGCTTAATTAGCTCAGCCTGTGTGAACCATGATTTTGATTGAGCAGAACCAAATAGTTTGTTGTTGCTAGGGGTTCATCTCACTTGCTGTGTATCACCGTGGGGGCCGTATTTCAGTCCTGATCTCTTGGTCAGAGTTAGCAGCAAACAGACCACAGAACAGTAAACAGAAGTGCAGGCATCGTGACTTTAGTGACACGTAATGATTTGAGAAACCAGGAGTACACCTGGGAGCCAGTGCCTTTTGTTATTGGTGGCAGGGCTGGGGGCACAGGGTTTTACTCTATAGTCCACACTGGTTTCAGACTCGTGGTGATCCTCCTGCCTCGGCCTTTTGAGCACTGGGTTTACTCTCAGCTTGGGAATCCATGTTTTTAACACCACATTGAGAACATTATGTCCCCCAAGCTTTACCCATCTTGGGGCATTTCTGACAATGGGATGGACCCCTTTTCAGGTTAGGAACCTGAGACCCACCTGAGTAACTGCCTACTTCTCCAGTCTGACAAAAGGAGACCTATATCCCACATGCTGTCTTGACTCAGTACAGGCCCAGTGCTTCTTTTTAATTACTATCATTTCTTCATTTATTTTACATACCGACCAGTTTCCCCTCCCTCCTCTCCTCCATTCCCTCCCCCACCTCCTTTTTACCCTCCCCCATCCCCTCCTCTCCCATCTCCATTCAGAAAGGGCCAGGCCTCCCATGGGAGTCAACAAAGCATAGACCTAGTACTTCTTGCCTGAACTAGTACAATGCGTTCAGACTAGTCTCATATGTTTGCTGATCCTTGTGAAAAATACCAGTTAACCCAACTTTGCTAGTTATCCTTGGTCATCCACCTCAGAGGTACTGCCACCTTTATCTGTGCCGCTCTGGTTCCTTAGCAGGGGGAGGGGTGCTCTCTCATTTAAAAGTGTCCCACAAAGAGATTCCAAGTGGCTTGAAAAGCTTGCTTTACCACTGAATCCTTGGATTGTTTGGGCTAAAGTAAACTTAGGACAACGTTAACACAGCACAAAGGGACACTCTCCTTTCTCCAAGTCCCGGCTACCCTCATGTTGGTGTATTAGAATAGAAAATGTCCCTCATGCAATGGCCTGAAGACCTGAAGTCAAACCTCTGTTAATTTAGGGAAATAGTTTAACGGAACACTCGCAAGTCTAAGATGGAACTTGTGGGGGTTACTTTCTTGCCTTTTTGTGTTCTTTATACTTGGCTATCAGTTAACAGAACCTATTAGCTTTACATTCATGTTCTTAACCTTTGTCAACAGTATTATTGTGGTTAATAGAGCATTCTAGAAGTAATCAGGCAAGAAGGTTTTCTTGCCTCTGAGAGTTGTGTGTGTGTGTCTGTGTGTGCGTGCGTGTGTGTCTGTGTGCATGTGTATCTGTGTGTGTATGTGTGTGTGTCTGTGTGTGCGTGCGTGTGTCTGTGTGAGTGTGTGTGTCTGTGTGTGCGTGCGTGTACAGTGAGTGCACGTGTGAGTGAGAGGTTGACATCGAGTATCCTGTCCCATTTTCTCAGTCACTCTCCACATCATGTTTTTGAGGCACAGTTCCTCACTGGCCCTGTAACTTACTGGCTTGGTCTGCTGGCTGGCCAACCCCAAAGCTCTCCGTCTTTGCATATTCAGCTCTGGGGTTACATGCACACACCTCCATGCTCACTTTTAAAACATGGGCTTTGGAGATCCGAGGTCATGCTTCACAGTGAAGGTTCTCAGGCTTTACAACAAGCACTGCACAAACCGAGTCGTGTGTGTGTGTGTGTGTGTGTGTGTGTGTGTGTGTGTGTGTGTGTGTTATGCATAGACCTGCCTGTAGAGGTCAGTAGATAGTGTTGGATCCCTGGAGCTGGAGTTACAAGAAGTTGTGATCTGGCCGCCATGGTTGCTGAGAAAAAGAGCAGTAAATGATCTTAACCGATGAGCCATCCCTAGCCCCATGAGCCATCCCTAGCCCCTGATGAGCCATCCCTAGCCCCTGATGAGCCATCCCTAGCCCCTCCCCCATGAGCCATCCCTAGCCCCTGAGCCATCCCTAGCCCCTACGTCATCTGGATGCTAAGGTAGCCCCTTGTCAAGGACGTCGTGTCAAGCCACATTTAAAGATTCTCCACAGTCCCCACCCTCCTTTCCTTTCAGGTCTCCCTTTGCAAGCCCCTCCTCCCACTCAGGCAGATGTCCCCATCATTCAGAGCACACGGCACATCTATTGCTCTCTTTGGTTCCCCTGTCTGGAGCCTCCGCCATCTGCAGCAGTAGAAAAGGCTTCTGGGAGAAAAGTTCTCTTAATCACTGGTCACATTAGCAAATGAATTCTACTTTCTGAGCCTTAGTCTCTCGGTGTGAAAGGTCGGTATACTGCCTACTTCATATGGCTTTTCTGTTCTGTTTTTGCTTCACTTGGGTTTTCTTGTTAACTCAGGTTGTCACTGTGTAGCTCAGGCCATGCCTGGATACACTATGTTAGTCTAAATGATCCTCAAACCTCATACCCTCCCACGCCATCCTTCTGAGTGCTAAGGTTACAGGCATGTGTCTACATGCCTGACTTTTATGTGATTACCATGAGAATTGAAAGAAAATAACCCTGGCGACCCAGTGCCTGGCACCTAGAACAAACTCCATGAATTTGAGCTGTTACAAAATTTCAACCCGAAGTCCTCTGTGGAGCCATAATTATCCACTCCATCTACACACTAACCAGGGTTTCCCTTTCCAAAGGCGTCTCTGGTCGGGAGGTGATAGCATTTCCAGATTCTCATTTCCTGTGTCATTCTCCCCAGTGGACTCCAGAGTGAACTAGGACTTAGGTCATGTCTTATGCCAACACAAGTGCCCGCAGGAGCCAGGAAAGGGACAGAAAACAGACTTGGTGTAAGAACGACGGGGAGGAGTAAGGACTCTGGCCAACCCCAGGGCACATGTCACCCTGGCCCATTGTTGTCATGAGGGAATATTGGTCCCGGTTGCCAGATCTCAGCTTTTTCATAAGAAGCCAGGAATCCAGATTCTTCTGTGCAAAGTCCTGGGGTTTAAAAGCTGAGCCATTGGTGCTTAGACAAATCAAAGCAGGCATGTAAGACTCCCCTTCCCCAGTGGTGACAGTGCTTCATTTACGGGGTCCCTATAAAGTCTGAGCCTCAGCTGGGCCTCTGAAGTTACAGAGAAGCAGTGCTCTGAGCGGCAGTTAGGGAGCGTGGCTAAACTTGTAGGCTGATCTTCATTTATCCCAGATCCAAAGCTCAGGACAGCCTCAAGAGGCCTCCTGTGTACCTGGAGCCAGTTTCCCCAGGTGAAACCCAGGTAGAGTTCCATTGCTAGCACGGAGGACACTTGCACTGGTGTAGAACGGCTTCATTTTGTTCACCATTGTTTCCTTAATTTGTCTATGTTTTAATGTGGGACATTTCGTGAATATGCATACCATCCCAACTCAGGGGCCATACTAACCTGCTTCCTTATGTTGAGGTCACTGCTTAGCCCTCAGGAAGTGTGTGTGGAATTACAGACCCCATTTCCATCCCTCTGTTTACTGTGAATCTGCTCACTGTATGCCATCCAGGACCATTTTGCTCACCATGATGTGGCCCCAGTGCCTGGAGGGTGATAAGGTCAATACACATTTGTTGAATGAGTTAAGTCATTGAAATGATCCATCCATCAACACCAGACACCGATGTGTGCCGAGTGATATGGGGGACTTCATGGATTCTGAGGTGACTGGATACTCCCCCAGACTCAGGGTATTTGGTCCTCTAGAAAGAATTGCTTGAGGTATTTACTGGAACCTGAGAACCAGGAACTACTCCTTAGGCCCATTCCGAAGAGAGGGCCGTGGACTGAACGGCCGGGACCCCTCAGCACTCGGCCCTGCCTTTGCCTGCGTCCCTGGGGTCAGATTCATGCATGAGATTTGAAATGCTTGAGCTGACTTTTGTCAGTCTTGTGCTGGAATGAGCTCAGGGAGTGCCACCCCTTCACGGGGGCCCCTTGGGAGGCCGTGTCCTCATTCTCTTTGAGTTACGACACTGCTGGGCCACTTCTCTGGCAAGTGCCCTCAGAGTGAGGCTAAGCTACTTGAGGACAGTTGTTCCATTGCTTAAGAATCATGCCTTATTTTAACAACAAGAGCAAGGAAAAAATCCCAGAAAACAGGTACCCATCATACTATCCCCTAAACTTGATTCCGGGTTTGTTTGTTTGTTTTTGAATGGTTTCCCTAAAAGTCCAGTGACCGTAGGAGAACTGTCTTCTGTTGGAGTGTTTAATGAGCTGTGTGTACCCCAGGCTCCTCTGGGGTGTCATGTTCCACAGCAGGGGTGTGGGAAGAGGTCTCTGACAGATCGATGTCATTGAAGGCAGAATTCATTTGGATTCCTAAATTCTGTTTACTTTTTAAAAAAAAACTTCAAAACTTATTTAATTTATTCTGTGCCCTCAATGTCTATCACAGAGTTGGGATACGTAGGTGTGGCAAAGTGTCTTATGGAAAAGAAGATTGAGGACTCCTAATGCCATTCACAGGACATCTGGGCCCAGTACTTATAATACACATACCACTTTGTTTGATATCAATAGCCACCCTAAAACGTAGTCATCAGTCATCACTTCTGAAGGGAAACTGAGGCCTGAGGTTAGGTAACCTGCTCACGGTCACCAAACCCAGTTGGAGAGTGGACATTTCCTTCCACAGAACCCCTAACCTGCACGCGGGAATGTACGGGATATAGCACTACCAGCCTGAATACCGCCCAGAGGAAGAAGACCCTAGCATAACCAGAGGTCAACGCTACTAGGATCATGAAGTCTCCCTTTGGCAGTGACCAGTGACTGTCCAGCTGTGCCACCTCTGCCTGCCCATGAGTCTGCTCAGATAATTCCTCTCTACTACTCTGGTCACATAGCCTCTGACATCTTCCTGTTAGAAATGGCTTCAAAGTGAACGCGTGGTTTGAAGCCTGGCTGAGCGGTGCTCCTGCAAGCTCTTACATAGCTTTAAAGGTCTGAAGGGACCTTTCTCGCCAGTGTGTCCAGGCCAGGGTCAGATCATAGTAGAGAGACTGGAATTTGGGCTGGAAAAGTAACCAGGACCAAAGGCAAAGGAACCTGCTGACCCTATAGGTGACCCCGGCTTCTCATCGTGGAGGAAGAGCCCTGTTTCTGGGGCCTTGCCAGGCTGGAAGGAAGGGGAGCTGAGACTCGGTTGCTGTTGCTCTTCTCACTGAGTGTCTGTTTCTCTAGGCTGGAGGAGAACTATGAGATCGCCGAGGGCGTCTGCATCCCTCGCAGTGCCCTGTACATGCACTACCTGGATTTCTGTGAGAAGAATGACACCCAGCCCGTCAACGCGGCCAGCTTTGGGAAGGTCAGTCTAAGCTCCCCAACTTTAGATAATCCGCATACTTTAAATTTTTTAAAATTTACATTTTACTTAGTGTGTTAGTGTATGTGTGAGAGAGAGACAGAGACAGAGACGAGAGGCAAAAGTCCAATTCTCTCCTTCCACTATGAGTCTTGGGATTCAAACTCAGACCCTTAGGCTTGGCGGCAGGTGCCGTTAACTCATTTTGCTGGCCCATAACACACAGATTTAAAACATCCCAATTCTTGTTTTATGAAGTTACTAAAATAAACACTTGGGTGACTTCGATGTGATCTTTTGTTGCAAAGTCCTCACACAGTTATACCAAAACAATACCAAATCAAACCCCAGAAGAAAGCAATCTACAGGGTTTGGCAATACCTGACTGTAACAATGCTAGTCAATTCAGGAGCATTATGAAGCAAGAAGCTGAAGGCCTCTGCTGTCTTTCCTTTGTATTTCACGTGCACAAAGTAATGTTTCTTCTGCAAGATGCCGATATGAGTGTACCAGTGCATCTACGTCGGATGGTGAACCTGGGACCAGAGAGGCACTTGGCTTGGGAATGCGTGCCTTGGAGAGACTGGGAAACCATCTTGGATTATGACGTTGGTGGTCCTGGGGTCCCCAGCCCGTGTTAGGTAGTCATAGGAGGACCTAGGGAGGGGGTCCAATGTGCTGCTCGGAGAGGCTCAGACCAGCAGTGAGGGAAGGGAGAGTGTTCTATGACTCCCGTGACACCAGCCTGTGTTGGCATCCTCACGAAGTGACCGCAGTGGAAAGGCTAGGTAGGTACGGATAGAGGGGCAGCTTGGGCAGCTTCTAAGAATTTAACATGCAACCTCTCTGAGCCTCAGCTGCCTTGTGGGAAGCAACAAGGTTCAGGTGAGATATCAGTGGGGCCTGGAAAATGACTTAGTCACCCAGCAACTCAGATATATATTAACCACCCTCTTGCTTGTGACCACAACTGTTAGTGTTATGAATTCATCTTTGAAGTTTCTGTGTACAGATGCAAGCAGTCATCCTTTAGCTCAAATTATGATGTAAAGGAAACCAACACCGTTGATTGGTTTGCTCGCGTGGAGGGTTTATTTTAAAACAACAAACAAAACAAAAACTTCCACAGCTCTGTGGTCATTTTGGCATGTCCTTGAACTCTTCCTCAAGAGGACTTTGACTAAAGTCTGTCCTTCCCTGTTAGCTCTTCACTTCCATTCCCTTTAAGATGTGGTCAAATTCCCAGAGGTTTGTGGTCTAGAAGCCCCCTGACCTGGACTCCTCTTCTGCCTATGCCATCTCTCCTTACCCCTGTGCTTTTTAGTCACACACAGCATCTAACTTATTGAAACTTCCACAAAAGCAAGAGCTTGGCCCTCCAGCAGTTGTGTTGGCTGCACTGCAAATAGCAACACCTGGCCAGAGACCGCAATATTGGATGGCCCCTTCGTCACGGAAGGGTCTATGGAGCAGCTCTTGTTCCAGACACCAATGGACCATGGATGAAGCATGGTGTCCTATTGTTTCTCATGTGACAGCCCACAGAAAACCCCTGTGAAGTTCTTGGGCATCTTTACTTCTCAACAAGGCTGGGATCAAGTCTTCTTCATCAGTAGGTTTATTGGTCCTCAGCTCCTTCCCACTAATCCCAGCCCCTCTCTGCCCTGTGTCTCTTAGCTTTTCCTTCTGGACTGCCTCCCAGGCCCATTTTCCTCTCCCTTTCCTTGTTGAGACACCTCCTGCCAAATTTCTTCTCTTCTTGGGTTCTTGGTCTCCGCTGACACATTTGACCACACAGATGTCTTCAAATGGTTTTCTGAATGAGGAGCTTCCTCCCCATGAATTTTGGTGCCAAAGCTTCCAACACAGACACTAAGAGACATCTATGTTCAGTCATCAGACTGAATGCAAGCAATTGTCCTTATTATTAAGACCATAAGTAAATAGGATATCCTCCTTGCCAATAGTCCAAACACACTCAAGTTGGGACTGTCCTTCCAGCTGCCAGGGGCAGAGGGTGCCTGCTGAGGGTCCATGATGAGTTTGTTGCATTGAAATCTCAAGCACACAGTTGCCCATCCTGATACTCCTGTACTTTACAGCTGCTGTTTCCTCTGGAGAAGGGAACCAGATTCTGCAAACCTTGGGGTACAGCCTGCCCTTGAGCAGGGGCATCCAAACTTACGATTAATCTGTGAACTTTTAACTTAGAACGGTATTTCTTCATTTTTAAGGGAGACTCTATTGGTAGCGCCCTCTCCCCACCCTCCTCCCCCCTCCCTTGGCAAGCAATGAGTCAGATGTCCGCTCTGAA
Organism: Microtus ochrogaster; assembly: GCF_000317375.1. Classification (NCBI taxonomy): domain Eukaryota; kingdom Metazoa; phylum Chordata; class Mammalia; order Rodentia; family Cricetidae; genus Microtus; species Microtus ochrogaster. Next base: position 35,790,328 of record NC_022024.1, read on the forward strand.
GCTGTCCCTGGGGCAGCCTGCCTGGAAACCGCTGTTGGTAAAGATGAAGGCAGCAGTTTCGTTGCCACAAGCGAGGCCTGAGATGTCTCACCGTTGGCCAAACTCCGCAAGCACTGGCTTCTGGGAAAGCGGCAGTGACCTTGGGTCCTGGAGTTATTCAGGAAGTGGAGAGGTTGCGGAAGATTTAACTGGACTGCTCTTGGGTTGGCTTTTGCTAGTGGCTTAGGTCGTTTTCTGTGATCTCACATCCTTAACCTCTTTTTCCTTTTGTACATACATGCTCATGTGTGCTTTGTGTGTGAAGCTGTGTGTGTGCACCCTCGTGCATGGGCATGTAACAACATACTTGGACAGTGACTAGATTTTGGCTCTAGGCTTTAGGGTAGCATCCGTCACGGCAGGGAATTCATGGCGACAGGAAAGTGATGCAGCTGGTTTGTGGTCAGGACGTGGGGAGACATGAACACTGGCTTTCCATTTGCTAGGCCCTTTCTATTCTGTCCAAGAACCCGCCCGCCCCCAGCCATATCATGGTGCCAGCCATATTCAGGGTGGGCCCTTCCACCTCAGTTAAACCTTCCTAAAATGTCCTCACAGACACCCTCAGGTGGTTCTAATCCTGTCAGGGTGACAATGAAGGGTAACCCTCCCAGAAGGTCTACCTCTGTGCTGTGTGTTCTTTTTATTAATCTATTTTGTCTATTCTTTTGACAATACTAGAATGTCATGATTACTGTACCTTCATAGTAAGCATTGAGGTCAGGTATTGCCAGTCCTTTCTCTTTGTTCTTTAATAATATACTGCTTATTCTGGGTCTCTGACTTCTCCGTGTAAACTTCAGAAGTAGTTGGATAATAACTACAAAATACCTGCTGGGATTTGGAGTTGGGTTATAATTAATCTATACATCGTGTTGGGAAGAACTCAAGTCTTAACCAGGTTGTGTGTTCTTCTCATCCATGCGTGTGGAATACCGGTCCAGTTATGTAGCTTTCCTTGACTCTCTTTCCACTGAGTTTTCTTCATATAGATCTTATACACATCTAACTGCACTTATACGACTTCTCATTTTTGAGAGTGCCAATGTAAGCAGTGTTGTGTTCATTGCTGGTGGTAGAAAAAGCTTTTTTGTATTAACCTCATATCCTGCAACACTTCTATAATTTCTTTTTAATTTAAAAAATTGTTTTTGTTTGTTTCTCAATATATCTTGATTTTCTTCATAGACAATCACGTTATCTGTGGATGAAGACCATTCTGTTCATTCTTCCTGATCTCTCTTTTATTTCCTTTTCCTGCTTATTACAATAGGTAGCTAGGCCTTCTATACCATGTTGAAACTAAGTCTGCTATTCTGTTGTTCTGAGCAGCATTATGAACTGCTACCCCTTCTTGGGGAATTGGCCCCTTGGTCAGTGTGCCATCCACCCTTGTATGCTAGACAGTGCTCCTTGGCTTAAGTCGGTTTATCTGAAGTCAGAGCAACTCCTTGCCCTTTTGATGACTGTTATCTTGGCATTCCTTCTCCATCCAGTTTTCATATCTAAGCATCTTTATATTTAAAGGGTTTTTTTGTAAGCAACATATAGTTGGATCTTGTTTCTTTATTTACTTCAACAAGCCAACAGTCTCTCCCCGACATCTTGTCTCTTTCTCAAGGTCTAGCTAGGATCTTTCTGCACAGCCCAGGCTCTCTGTGCAGCTCACATTGGCCTCAAATCCTGATCTGCTTGCCTTGGCTTCCCGGGCTTAACCTACAGTGCCTGCCCAGCACCTGCAGCTTCTCTCTGATTGGTGCAGTTGCAGAGTGATGCTCACCTGCAGTGATTGTTGACACAGTGGGAGCAATGTTACCGCAGCTGTTAGTTTCCTATTCGTTGTCCTCATTCCTTAATCTGTGTTTATGTTTTGCTATTTCCCACTGTTTACAGTTTGGTCTATGTATTTATTTATCTATGTGTATTTACTTATTTAGAGAGAAAGTCTTGCTTTGTATACTAGATCAGCCTCAAACTTGCAGCTGACCTTCTGAATGCTAGGGTTATGGGTATATGCCATTATGTCTGGTTATTTCATGTCTTATTTTATTGTACTCTATTTTCATTTTTATTTATTTAACGTGTGTGTGTGTGTGTGTGTGTGTGTGTGTGTGCGTGTGCACATGCATGCATGTGGTTACCTGTAGAGGCGTCAGAATCCCATCAATCTGTAGTTAGAGGTGGTTGCAAGCTAGGAAACGACACTCTCAGCTGCCAAGGTGTTGCTCCAGCCTCCCACACCCAGCTTTTCTGTGGATGCTGAGGATCTGAACTCTGGTCTTTGTTCTTTTGAGTATTTTAACCACCAAGACAGTTTCCCCTCCCTGCCCTAATTATTTTAATTAACCATTTTAATTAAACTCTTACTATTTAGCCCCATTTGGTCTCAGATTTACTGTGTAAGCCAGGCTGGCCTTGAACTTACAGTGATCCTACCACCTCAGCTTCTGGAGCAGTACTCTGTAGGTGTGTGTATTTCACGGTCATGTTCGGGTGTGTACATACGTGCATGTAATGTGTGTGGAGACCGTGTCTTTCTCTGCTCTCTCTACTTTATCCTGTGAGGCAGGCTGACTGTCTAGACTGGCTGCCCAGTGGGCTTCAGGGACCTTGCACTGGGGCTACAGCTGTACTTAGCCAAACTGGGGATTTGAACTCAGTCTCCCATGCTTGGGCCACGGACAGTTCCCCCTGTTTATATGGACATCTTATACGGCCCTGCTTTCATGTGTCTATCTGGCTTTGTATCAGTTGTGCTTTTTTAAAAAACTGAATTTTAGTGCTCGCCCGCAATTTCCAGTGTGCGTTTACAGCTAATCAAGCCACCTTCATGACACCTCACAGGCGAGCACCCTGCACCCACCCCCCTCC
>NC_022024.1:35793344-35799222 GCF_000317375.1 Microtus ochrogaster
CATGTATGATTTAGTGTATCGCTGGGCCAGCATTCTGAACAAAGTGTCATCTGGCGGGTGGATTAAAAACAAGTTTTACTTTTACCTGAAGTTACTGATAAGAAAGAGAGAGGAAGAGGAAATAGCAATTTTTATCTCTCTGAGGCTATCCCCATACTTGCCTCTCAGTCATAACGTGGAACCCCGGGCCGAGAGCTCTGGGGTGTGACTGTTCTCTGACGTACAGTGGGGTTACACGAACATACATCTACTGAAAGCTGAAAACATGAACAATTAGACACGTGCTTAGCACACGGAACCTGCTGCTTAGCTGCCCCACCTTAAACATGCTTAGGGCCTTGCTCACCCTGCAGTCGGGCACAATCACCCCAACAGAGCATCCTTCCTAAGGAGCTGTGGGACATCTCATGCGTCAGCATCGCACGCCATCGAGTTCTAGCTCTCTGCCTTCACAACCACACGGCCAGCTGTAGCTGCCCCTCCCCGCCAGTGTTCGGCGCCACAGAGGTCACCATCCCGGACTGTCTCTGACGTGGAAAAGATCAAAATGCGAATGCAAATCCTGGCTGCTCCCAAACGCACGTCACCTTTGCAGCACCTCCAGGTCGGAACAGAGGAAACTGAGTCATCAGGACAGGGCCCTGTCTGCCAATGCTCTGATGATAAGCCAGTTAAAAGTAGCCCAGGTGGTGCATATGACCACTGGAGACCATGAGGCTGACACAATTTTTGGTCCACAATTTGTGGGGTTCTTGGGGAGAGGTAGAAACACGGAAAGGCATTAGATAGTTTTGACAGTGGAATCTGAGTGCATGAGTTCATTGAGCATTGCGAACTTCACTTCCATGAAGCCTTGCTGGTGGCCCTTGGCCGTAAGCACAATACTCGAAGAGAATATAGTCCATGACTATTACCAGTTGTCGCCATACACTGAGAGCTTAATCTATGAGGGAGATTAGAGATCTGTTGGTACGAGCCCATCCTTTTCTAGATGGGGAAATTAAAATCAGAGGGAGGGAGTGATTTTCTCAAGTTGCTGCATTTGGTGGCAGAGGGCTGTTTGTGTGAGTGTAGTCACTGGGAAAGGTGAGGTATGAATGAACTATAGAGGTCACTCTGAGATTGGACGGTGGGGGTGGCTCCTCCTTGAATGTCTGGCTTCTTCCTTCTTGCTGGCCAGCCTTGCTCAGTGGTGGGAACAGCTACATGTGTTTGGGGATCTGTGCTTAGTGGTCACATATGTGTAACACAGATGGAAATAAGACCTCCCCCTTTGAGAGTTCCTCCATTCTGCCCACCTCCTTCCTGTCCTGACATGGGAAGAGGGGTCACTCACACGTCCATGGATGCAGGCCATGAAAGTGTCCTGAAGACATACCAAGGGGTCTTCATGATGATATCTTGCCATCACTCAAAGGAAAAATTAGTTGTACGGACAGAGTGTCTTTCTATTTTAAATGCTTTCCTTAGCCTTTAGAATATGGTACCCACTGTCCATGTGACTTCATATCAACATATGTATTTGGTTAATTCTTTTCTTAGTGTAATACCCTGCAGAACTTCCCAGGTCATTTGGGTCTGAAGCTCAACCCCAGCACTAAGCAGCCACAAGAACCCAGACAGCTTAGGAGCTCCAGGCCCAGTTTCCCGGTCTGTAAAGTGGACTCATGAAATCAGCTCTGGGAACTGTAAATACCACTTAGCTCAGAAGCACTCAGTGCCTGTTAGTTACAGTTATTTCATTTTATCATAGCAGCATTCCATGGCTCTAATACTTCATGTTTCTTTAATATACTATCCCTAATGCATGAATGTTCCAGCCCTTCTCGGTGCTCTTCCTGCTGAGCAATTTTGAAAACTATTGTTCTAAAAATGTCCCACGTCACACTGACTGCCATCCCCGCCCGCACTTTTCTTATTATCGTCTGTGCGATTATTCCATATTTTGACTTAACCTGCACCTTACGTAAGTCACCCCGCTCTGACGAGTCTGCCAAAGCTGTCACCGTCTCAAGCACACGCCGCACGGCACCCAGCCACCCTAAGGACAGTCCCTGGTTCACGCGTGGATATATGGACCCTCTGCAGCCCTCATCCACATTTCCTGCCTCATGGTTCACAGCTGCCTCCCCTTCCCTGGGCTCTTCCCAGACGCCTCCATCCGTTCACACATGGGCTGTGGAAGTCTACTTCTGCCCTTCACAGTCCACACGAACTTCTTGTAGAAACTTCTCTCGGAGAATTTTCTGTGCAAGTAGAACTTCAACGCTCACGTGCAAATGGATGACTTCCAGGAAATACGTGTGTGTAACACGTGTGTGTGTGTGTGTGTGTGTGTGTGTGTATAGACTGGATCCTTATGCCCCACGCAAAATTGCTCTTGCAGATAATTGAAGGAGGCACAGAGGCCGGATGTTTCTAAGTCTTTATTCGCACCCACCACTAGGCTTCAATTCTTCCTCCTCTGCAGGGAGGTTTATTGTCAAAGCAGAGAGTGACTAGCTCACTTTACTTCTAGATTTAAATTGGTGGGACTCAGATCCTTAACCAACTTCTGTCTTACTCTTGTTCAAAATTTCCACAGTAAATACTTATAAAACACGGTGTTATGGTCTTAAATGTCAATTTCTGTTTGACGAGCCTTTCTTTTCCCACACTCAAATGGCCCCGGGACCGGAACCCACCGCTCGCCTTCAGATCGGCTTTCGGCATCTCTGACTCACTGTGTACCCAGGATCCTGTCTCCTCTCGGGCGTGGGAGGGTTCAGACTTGCTCTGTCACCCTGGGATTTCTTTTAGATCGTTTGCTGGGTTGAATCTGTAGAAACAGTGAGAAGCCCAGTGGCTAAGTTTGGGAACCAAAGCAATGGAGGCTGTATGATGAGGGCCCGGAGTGAAGCCTGTCTGCAGAGGACAGGGACCGTGTGGCTTCACTGCATGGCTCTGGAGGTATCTCTTAAGGCGCCGCACGAGAGGACATATCTGTGGGTTTTCATGCACTGCTGATGGACACGATTGATGAACACCTGCTGGCTTCCTGGTGCCAAGTGTTAGCGAGGTTAAAGATCAGGGGAGGTCAGTGGGATTCTGTTCATGTCTCTTCCTCTGGCAAGGGGCTGCGAACACAAGAGGTTAGATCACTGGCTAGATCCCGGGTCTCAGTTTGGAAATGCTTTAGGATCACTTTTAACACCAAGAGGAACGTGCCTTAGACAGTGTGTGGCGTTCAGTGATGCTTGTGGGTGTCTGCCCTCCTTTCCCCATCTCACCACAGGGCCACTGTGTGGCCACACCGTTTCAGGAACGCACACCTACAACCTGTGTTCTGTAAATATTTCACCCACAAAATTATGCATGGGTGCCATGCGTGCTGGGCCTGCCCAAGGCTGGACCATGCATATGGGCCACTCAGTGCCACCTGAAATCATTCCAGCAGCTCTAAAGAGCGCCGCTCCAAATGGCCCCACTTCCCACCCCCACTCCGTTCCCCCAACCCCCAGCTCTGCCTGCCCTGGCTGAAAGAGAGAAGGATGGACTTCACTAGTGACTGAGGGAATTTGGAAGGCTGGGATGCTGCGGAATGTTAGATCAGTAGCTAGAACAGCATGTGGCGTTCTTTAGGCAGGCTTCATTGAATCCACACAAATGAAGAAAGAGGGGCTGCCTGCCCGTCTGCTCATTTATCAAACAGCGAAGCTCAACCTTCACAATGCCACAAAAGTGTTTTACTGTTTGCTGAGTCTTGCTCCAGAAATTAAAAGCTGAACAGCCCTCGTGGGGCTGGACCGATCCTGTGGTTTTTTGGATACTCCCAACGAAATTATGCCGGTCTTTCAGATTCAGGGACCAGTTGATGATTTGTGAAAGAAGAGGAGACTCATTTGTAATTTGCAGCCCATAAGAAACACTTAAAGAAAGAAAAAAGAAAGAGGAAGCCAAGCCTTCCCACAGAATTTTGTTGCGGCTGCGAGGAGGAGGTGCCACCTGCAAGAGCCTTTCTTTGCTCAGAGTGGGAAAAGTCCCAACTCCGCTGGGGCAGGCAAGATGTGGTGCATTGCAGCCTCCTCCCATCCCCCACACCCAACTCTGAACAGACTTACTTCCTGGAAAAGGTTGCTTTGCTGCTGTTGTTTCCTTGCTTGCTTAAGCTCGAGGAGGTGAAGATTAAGCTACTAAATGCCAAATACTCTCACCCCACAAATGCCGTACATAAGCTTGACCACTGGATTTAGTGTGATTCCCCTGACAGCCCAGAAAAGGGTGGACGCAAGGAGGGCTGATTCTCTCGGCAATGGACTGTGCCGGGGGAAGAGGGTCTCAGTGCTAGCGGAAGGGGATGCAGGGTCGGCGTTAGGAAATGGAAACCTTTCGTTCCATCTGTTCGCTTGTCTCCTTCCCTCCAGTCCCCGTCCTGGAAGCTTGTCTGTGTGGGCTCTCTCTTGTCCTGCATCCTTCCTTCATTTCTCAGTGATGGAGCCCAAGGAGACAAGCCCAGGCACCCGTCGCTGCTCTGCCTTTGCTCAGCTCAGGCCCTGTTCCCGGGATAAACGGCATTTCTTCTACAGACGAGACCTGATGCTCGTGTGGCAGAAGGAGCAAAATACTTTTTCCAGTCTTTTTTTTTGAGACAGGGTTTCTCAGTGTAGCCATAGCTGTCCTGGAACTCACTCTGTAGACCAGGCTGGCCTGAAACTCAAAGAAATCCGCCTGCCTCTGCCTCCGGAGTGCTGTGATTAAAGGTGTGCACCACCACCCGGCCCAGTCTCTCATTTTAAAACACTGTAAAAATGTGTACATGCCCTGCTTCCCTTCAAAGATCGCATCTGGGGTGTTGGGAAAGAGGAGCAGTGGGAGCAAGCACCTGCTGTGAAGCACAGGACCTGAGTTCAGATCCCCGGCACTCTGGTAAAGTACCTGGCATGGCTGGACACGGGTCTGTAACCCCAGGGCAGGGGATGTGGGTGACACAGCTCTAGATTCAGAGAGACCCTTCCTCATAGAAACAGGGTGTTAGAATTCTCCTTTTGTCTTCATACACATGTACATACATACGTACACATCTATGTGTACCACACATGTCCTTGCAATGCATACACATCACACACTTATATATCCATGGATACCACACACACACACACACACATATCCACAATCACTACACACACACACTCACACACACACATATCCACAATCACTACACACACACTCACACACACACATATCCACAATCACTACACACACACACACACACACACTCACACACACACATATCCACAATCACTACACACACACACACATATCCACAATCACTACACACACACACACACACACGTGTTTTGACTGTATATTATGCACATTGGCTGACTTTGCAACTTTGCTATTGAGAAATTATTATGAAGCAAAACGAATAAAATACCAACAGTGAACATAGACACCATTATCCACAAAGATATCGTGGTTCCCCTCTTGACACACCCTGGGAACATCTTTGATGGCTGATGAAAGAAGAATTATCCTTTTACTCTTCCAGTTTCTGGGTCCCATCGTCACCTCTCTGGTCAGCTGCAGCAGCCTACTGGCTGGTCTCCCGGCTTCTGCCCTCACCCTGTAGCCATTTCCCCACTCAGCAGCCAGATTCACCGAGAGCCGATTCCCCCCCTCTTCTTTGCTTCTGGTCCTCTGAAGTTTCCCACTTCACCCCATGAAAACAGAATGCTTACAAGGGCCTGCAACGCCCCCCCCCCATGGTCTCTCCTCGCTTGTGGCTTCATCTCCACCATCTCCTCTGTCTCTTCTGCCTCCCCTCCATCAATATCCCCCCAGTCTTCCTGAAGGGCCTCTGGACCCCCAGAGCCTGGAAGGAAGATCCTGGGGGTTC
>NC_022024.1:35799636-35805701 GCF_000317375.1 Microtus ochrogaster
TGCTCCAGGAAAGCTGTTGAGTCTAAGATAACGTCCTACTACTCAACCTGATAGTTATTAACACCACACTCTGCCAAGCATCAGGAGGAGCCGTAGAAAATGAGGCTGAAGATTCATCCCCCTAGAGTCTTAGAGCCCCAGGTGGGGACTGATAGAGCTGAGCTGGTCATTTGCTTACGAAGATCCTACAGAATGCCAGTGCCGGGGATGTAACTCAAAAGCAGATCATTTGCCTCGCTTGTAGGAACCCTGGGTTTTGTCCCAGCACTGGATAAATGAGGTCAGGATTTGGGAAAGACACTAGTCAGCAGCTGCAAATTTTTACTTAGGGAGAATAAATTCAAGATGTCTCTTATACATCACGGCGATAAAGGTAAATAACGCATTCTGTTCCTGAAAATTGCCATGAGTGTTAGGTGTCCTCGCTGCACGCACAAGAAGAGACAAGTGTGGGAGGCAATGCTTCTCCTGATCAGCCTAATTTATCCATTCCATGATGCACACTTCAGAATGTCCTTGTCTCCGTGTTCTGTTGCTGTGAAGAGGCAACAAAAGAAAGCATTTCACTGGGAGCAGCTGGCTTACAGTCTTAGAGGTTTAGTCCATTATCATCTGCAGGGAGCGTGGTTGCAGGCATGGCAGGCATGGTGCTGGAGAAGTAGTTGAGAGCTGTATCCTGATCCACAGGCAGAGGGAAAGAGAGCGAGGAAAGGAGAAAGACTGGGCCAGCCTGAGCCTTTGAAACCTCAGTGCCTGCTCTTGGTGACACACTTCCTCCAACAAGCCACGCCTCCTTATCCTTCTAATCCTTTTGAATAGTGCCACTTCCTGGCGAGGAAGCATTCAAATATTCGCGCCTGTGGGGGTCATTCTCATTCAAACCACCACCACCACCACCATATTGCACGTCATAAACACAATACATTTTAATTGGCCAATTTAAAAGCAATCATTTCATTGTAGCCACCAATCAAGTGTCTCCGGGGAGTATTTCTGAGGAGAAATAAGGTCAAAGCTGAGATCTGAAAGGCACCTGAGTATCAGGCAGACAAAAGGCATGGAGGAAGGTGCTGGACCAGGAGAACAGCCATGGCAAAGTCCAGTGGGAGAGAGCAGTGACCGTGAAACTTGGCACCAGTTCCCGATGGCCAGAGCACAGGCTCAGGAGAGGTGACGGGAATGAAGGCAGGCCCCATCCGGTGGAACATAGTAGGGCTGGATGTTGTCCAGAGGTGCCATGGAAAAGTCAAGGTGAAGCATGGCTGGACACAGGACAGTGAGATCACTGCAGCTGTGATCCCGGCAGAGCGAGATGGGCAGAGATGGATTACAATACATTCGAAACGGAAGGAAGCCGGCGTTTTGCCATAATATGAGACAGGTACACATGCGGCTTGGAGAGAGAAGATTCTGCCCCCATCAGAGAACTGGGACCATCTCAGAGGAGTGATACATATTCTGAGGCTGAGCACGCAGCAGTGTGAAGGTCAAGAAGGCAGAGGGCACAGGGGAGGCCACCTGAGATGCCCTCAGAGAATGCCGCTGCGAGCAATCTAAGGTGGGCAGAACCACAGTTCACATGAGGAAGTTTAGAGAAAGAAGATGAAGCAGAGAATGGAACGCGAGCTTCTGCTGAGACAGGTGGTCCTGGGGGAATGTCAGAGGGCCGCTGTGTGTGTGTGTGTGTGTGTGTGTGTGTGTGTGTGTGTGTGTGTGTCCAGAATGACTTCTGCTAATTCTGTTAGTGACTTCTGTATTTTTATCAAACAGAAGCATTTAATCATCAGATTTCTGCTTTTCTGGATGGGAATGGATTCTGAGTTGTTAGGCCATCCGCTGGCATCAACGTCCCCTTGACTTTTCCCCATTTTCTGTAACCTCTTAGGGCAGGGAAAGATGGATATTGTTCACGGCAAAAGCCACGAGAGCTTTTCCGAGAGGGTCAGAGTGAGGCCATCAGAGGAGAAATCGTCACTGAAGCGGGATGAGGTCAAGAAATCATTGGTCCCTCAAACACAGGTAGTGGGAACAAGCAGAAGCAAGAGAAAGAGGCCAAAGCCGGCGTTAAAGGAAGGCATGAGAGCCTGGGGATGCTCTAGCTCATGAAGGAGTGTGGTTGAGCTGGGCCGTTGAGTCCAGAGTGCGCATGTCTCAGAGAGTGCTCACATCTCAGGTCTGTGTCTGGTGAGCGGATGTGATTGGTGGGATGGTTGATCAGAGTGCGCATGTCTCAGGTCTGTGTCTGGTGAGCGGATGTGATTGGTGGGATGGTTGATCAGAGTGCGCATGTCTCAGGTCTCGTGCGCTGATGTCACTGGTAGGATGCCCAGTTCCCGAGTCAGGGGAAGTAGCTCAGCGCTGGCATTGTGCCGACTGCAGAGGTGCTGTTTGTGAAGTGACTAATGGCACCCAGTCCAAGCTTGGGACCGAGTGGGCACAACACCAAGCCCTGCTGTTTAGTCCCAGCCTACCAATCACTTCAGAAGGGGAGCAGGTGGGGATACCCAGTGCTTCACGAGAAAGTGCATCCGTTACTTTTTCATCGCAACTAGACAACCTGAAGAAGGGAAGGTGTTGTGTTTGAACACTTGGCCTGCCTTACGTTTAGCTCCGTTGGGAGAGGGCTGTGGAACCTTAGTGAAGGAAGTGGGTCACTAAGGAAGGGAACCTCTTGAGATTTTATTGACTGACCCCACTTCCTGTTCACTCTCTTCCTGACCACGGGAGCCATAATCAGCTGCTTCCTGCTCCCATCATACCTTTCTTGCCACGATGCCCTCTATCCCCTCAAACTATAAACCAAATAAACCCTACCCTGCTCACATTGTTTCGTGTCCTGTATTTTAGTCACAGAAAGGGGAAAAGGAACTATAAGCTAAAATGTGTGGGGCAGAAAGACCATGAGAGCCAGAATGGCAGGAAGTCTTCTGAGAGACTGACGTCTCCCCTAAAACCACTGCAGAAACACCACCTGGGCGATGACCGTCAGAACGGGGGAGATCGGGGGGCCCCACCCTCCAAAGAACTGCAGGCACTAGTGACTGCAGAGAGAGGGAACATTAGCCTTTCCTGAGCATGAGCCCCCGATTTGGTTATCTAATACAAAGTGGTCAACCCTTTGTATTAGAAAGGGTTGACCATACAAAAAACCCAAACTGAATTCAACAGGTTATATGTGTATATTTGTGCATATGTTTATATTTCTGTCTGCTTGTCATGAGGGTAGAAGGAATGGACATGGAGAACAAGAAGGTCCCTAGCATTTCCAATGACAAAATGCAATGACCACATTTGCATTTTAGATGGCCCCTGTTAAGGAGGCTGGACTGGAGGCAGGGCCTCCTGAGATAACATGGCTAGAGCAGAGTTGGAAGGGGCATAGAGACGCAGCTGGTCCATAGGGGATGGAGTTGGGGGACAGTGAGGACGCCCTGCTGTCTTAGGGAAATTAGCAGGCGGTGACACTGGTCACAAAGATGGTAAAGGCACCACCCCAACATACAGCTTATGCCAAACTGCTGGCAAAGGAGAAGATCATAGGTCAGATTGGTCAGTGAATTCCCAGACGGAGAATGACAAGGACCTGGATTGTAACTCGTATTGACTCACAGAGGTAGAACAGATGACTCCGGGAAGCCTGACCCTATGTCCCAGTGGCCTGTGGCTTGTCTGTAGTTGAGCCCGTGGCTCTGTTTTTCCAGCCAATGGTTTGCCTATTTGCTCTACGGAGGTTGTGTGGGATACCATGGACATAAACAGAACAGGGCTTCAGAACCCAGCCAGCCTCCTAAATCAAGTGATAATGAGACTTAGCAACCAAACAAAACAGCCCTGGTTTCTTTTATTATCGGAGATGATTTACAGGGAACAGAGAATGGTTTACGTTGTTAAAGAGAGAGAAAACGCCACGCTGTAACGTTCTGGTTGATTTGGGATGCATCTTGTGAGGTTATCCTCAATGTTGTCAATCAGAATGACTTCTAGTGCACGGTTTGTTGAGGACAGTGGGGATCACAGTTTTTGTCCTGCTCACAATCCAACCACCCTAGAGAATTCCCAGTTTAGTTCTCCACATAATCTGCTCATTCACGCAGCTTTACAAGGAAAAATTATAGCTAGAGTTTAACGTGTACATCTACCTGGTATCCAATCCAAGCTGTTTCGACATCATGATATATCAAAAGGCTTTGGGACCGTTTTTTACGGCGATGTGAGTACTATTGAATGTATACACAGCATGTACTTAACCAGTCTCCTGCCCTGGGGTATTTATGGTTTTTCTATTTTTTTTTCTCTCTTATTAGAAGACCCACAGCTTCTGTGTTCTCACTTTAGGAAACTCTCTTAGATTTTGTAGATCAGAAAGTTTGAGTATCCGTGGCCCCTGACATATATTGTAAAACCGTTCCAGAGGGACAGCTGTACTAATCGGGTCGCTGGGAATCGGAAGATTCTAGTTGTAGTGTGTATGCACATGAGCGTATATATGCTCATATACACATGTATACATACATATACATGCCATAGCACACATGTGGAGGCCAGAACGCAGCTTGCTCCTTCCACTGTGGGTCCTGGGGATGGAACCTGAGTGTTACCAGGCTGAGGCAAGTATGTTTATCCATCTTGCTGGCCTTTTACTACAGTTTTGACAGCACCAAGTGTTACCTTTTTCATAATATCTGCTATAGAAGGGCTCATAGAGCACTTCATTGCTGAACCCATCTGCACAGGAGAAATTTCCCAGGGCTAAACACAAGAGAGGCCCTGCTTCTTCTGAGAAACTGGTGTGTCCTGATGGATTGCTGGGACTCCTCTGTCACTATTGTTATCTTGTTTGCGTGGGTGGTTAGGAAATATGAACCCAAATCATGACTCTCTTTCAGCCAGCATGAACTCTTGAGTCAGCATTTATGCCCCTCTTCTCCTAAGCTATCGCTGGTGTTCATCCTTAACCCTTGGCAGTATCTGCTCTGGACCTTCCTCTGCGGCTGATCGGGCGAGGAGCCTCTAGAGGGCTGGCCACAGGCTGACGCCAGTGTGAGGGAACAAGGCCGTTAGAGCTTGGTGTAAACTTAGCCTGCACCACAGGGCAGGGAGTCACTGACCCAGACTCTGATGATACTGCATTTTACACAGGACGTGGCAATCCCAGGGGACACATGACTATGAAAGTGGCACCATATGTAGTTCAGAGACCGACTGGATCATTTTTAGTATCACTGTTTCTCATGTGTGTTTACATGCATGTGTGTGGAAGACAGAGATCCTTGTCGAGTGTCTTGCCCATCATTCTCCACTTTATCTTTTGAGATGGGGTTTTTCTCTTGGATCTAGGGGTCTCCTTTACCTCCATATCCCTAACACCGGGATTATAGGCACTTGCGTGCCACCGTGCACAGCATTTTACATGGGTGTTGTGGATCTGAACTCAGCTTGAGCATCTCAAGCACTTGGCCCGGTGAGCCACACCCATGAGCCCACAAAATCACATTTATAAAGTCTCACTTCCCTCCCCATGTGGTTTCGTGATATTCTTGCACTAGATTCTCTGAGGACCATGTGAGCTATCTCTTCTCTCCCCCACCTCGAGATGAGGCAAGGCTGCCTGTCTGTTCTCCCCACTGAAGGCTCCCTAGTGTGTCAAAGCGGGCAATCTTCACCCTTCCCCTCTAAGATCTCATTTCTCACTGTCTGTCTGCTTCCTTCTGTCCCACCAAACTGGTGCTAGTGAAGTCAACCCCAGCACCACTCGTCACTCCAGTTAAGGGCAGACGACATGACTCCCGGAGTCCTCAGACATCACAGAAGGAAACCAAGGCACATAGAGATTGACTTTGTCAAACCCTAACAGCGAGCAGGCACCGGTGCCTGTTTATCACACGGATGGGTTAATCAGTGAAAGCACTGGCATGGAGGAGAAAAGGAAGCCAATGTGATAGAAAGAGTCTTATCTCTAGGGAAAGCCCTGGAGGTTGCACCCCGCCAGCGGGGAAGCAGGCTCAGCATGTCATCAGGCAGGACAGTGTGTTGCACCCCACCAGCTGGGGAAGCAGGCTCAGCAT
>NC_022024.1:35805801-35807762 GCF_000317375.1 Microtus ochrogaster
GGGGAAGCAGGCTCAGCATGTCATCAGGCAGGACAGTGTGTTGCACCCCACCAGCTGGGGAAGCAGGCTCAGCATCTCACCAGGCAGGACAGTGTGTTGCACCCCACCGGCCGGGGAAGCAGGCTCAGCATCTCTCTGACCATGGACATCTGCTCAGGACTTAGCCAGAAGGAAGAGTGCCTGGGGTTCCGAGTGACTGTAAGAAGGAAAGCCTCCGAGGAAGGCATGGAGCCGCCAGGAGGTTCTGAAGCACACTACGTGCTTGCTAAGCTCTGGACTCTACATGTGTTTAACACTCCCCCTCCCCGAGTTTCACAAGGATTCTTTAAGGTAGAGGTTATTACTATTTTTATTTAAAAGATTTTATTTTTAATTATGTGTATGCATATGTGTCTGTGTGTGGGAATGTGCACATGAGTGCAGGAGCCGGAAGAGGCCAGAAGGGGGTGTTGGTTTCCTTGGAGTTGGAGTTGCAGGTAGTTGTGAGCTGCCAGATGAGGGTGCTGGGAAGCAAACTCGGGTCCCTCTGCAAGAACAGTGCCTGCTCTTAACTGCTGAGCCATCTCTCCAGCCCCCCAGTTCTGTTTTATAGATAGAGAAAGCATGCCATTTGAACACAAAGGCACCTACCTTACAAATGGCCAGGTTAAGATGTAATTCGGGTTCTCTAATTTCCCAAACTCGAGCACACAAACTTTCCATCATCTCACCTCTCCTAAAACATCATCAGGAAACACCAAGAAAGGAGGCCTGTCGGCTTGTGCCTACCTTGGCCGATGGCCTCCTCTCCAGACTCCTTTCGGGAATGTGGTTCTCCCAGGCCACAGTAGGTTACAGTCCTCTCCTCTACAGAGAGGTCAAGGACAGGAACGAGAGCCTTATCTTCTCAGTCCACAGCAAGACCAAGCTTCCCTAGGTGCCAAGCCCTAAGCGAGGTCTTTGCTCTCACACACACCCTACATTCAAGAAGCAAGAGACCCTATTAGCACTCAGTGAGGAAGGCCCGGATGCTCTCAGGTGAGACCAAGTCAAAAGACAAAAGGTAGAACCAGGTGATGTCAAGAGGCTGCCTGAGCTACCGGACAGCGGTTGGTCCAGGAGGCCTCTGAGCATGGAGATCTGGCTCAGAAGCCTGTGAAATGGGGGTGACCTTGAATTCTTGTAGGGAAATGTGGGGAGGAAAGGGACCAGCTTGTAGGGATGAAGGAGGGATGGTCCACAAGGTCCAGTTACAGGGCTGAAGGTGGGTTTGGTTCCAGCTATGATGGCAGGCGCCAGAGGGACTGGTATACTTCAGACCAGGCTGGCTTCTCCTGGCTGTGAATACAGGGAGTAAAGCACCACAGCCCAGTGATATCCCCTCAGGATCTGAGCCCCACCATCAAAGCGCTGTCCACCTGCTCCCCACACACACCAGAGTTCTCTCTAGGGTGCCCAAAGACCCCTACAAGTTAGTGCACCAGGGTCTGTTTCCTTGTCTTCAGTCACACCACCGCCACCACCCTTTTCCTGATGCGTAACTGGTTCTCATGTTGTCTTACACACACACACACACACACACACACACACACACACGCACACACACCAGCGTTCCCCATTTCCTGATGCGTAACTGGTTCTTGTGTTGTCTTAGACACACACACACACACACACACACGCACACACACACACCAGCGCTCCCCATTTCCTGATGGGTAACTGGCTCTCACGTTGTCTTACACACACACACACACACACACACACACCAGCCCTCCCCATTTCCTGATGGGTAACTGGTTCTCATGTTGTCTTACACACACGCACACACACACACACACACCAGCCCTCCCCCTTTTCCTCATGGGTAACTGCTCTCGCGTTGTCTTACACACACATACACACACACACCAGCCCTCCCCCATTTCCTGATGGGTAACTGGCTCTCGCGTTGTCTTACACACACACACACACACACACACACA
>NC_022024.1:35807912-35812881 GCF_000317375.1 Microtus ochrogaster
CACACACATACACACACACACCAGCCCTCCCCCATTTCCTGATGGGTAACTGGCTCTCGCGTTGTCTTACACACACACACACACACACACACACACACACACACGCACACACCAGCCCTCCCCCTTTTCCTCATGGGTAACTGGCTCTCGCGTTGTCTTACAGATCATAAGGCAGCAATTCCCTCAACTAACCACCAGAAGACTCGGGACCCGAGGACAGTCAAAGTAAGCACCAAACAACCCCCTGGGCCTTGAGGGAAGACCCCAGACCTCTCCTCTGGAGTTTGAATCTCGGCCTTGGCAGGAGATCTGAGCCTAAGTGGGGACATGGAGGAGAGGCTGGCCTTCCAAAAGCCTGGGACTTTTGGCCCAGTTGCTTGTTACCGTCTGACCCTTGCCAGCCTGTCCCCAAGTGTTCTCTGTAAAGCAATCTCCTCTGCATATTTTCAAGAAGTCCTGTGACTTCTTAGACCGTCCCCAGGTTGTACGGACTGTCAGTTGAGAGACCTCTGCTCTGATTGTACAGAGTGGGCCACAGACACAAACTGTCTCCACCGAGAACATGGGGAGAGGCCGGAGGCTCCTCCTGCCTTCACCTTTTCAACCAGCCTGCGAATGTTTGCTTCACTTCCCTTGTCCGAGACAGTTTACTCTGAAAACTCCAGCTCACCGTGGCCCTCTTGCCTGAGTCTCTCACATCGTGAGGTGACAGGTCTCATCGTGCGTGGCTTGCCAGGAACATTCTGATATGTAAGGCCGACATGGAGACTTCAGGCCATAGTAGAGAAAGAGAAGGGGGCAGGGTATGGAGAGGCCTTCAGGAGGAACTGTCGCTTAGGACCAGAGGAAGTGATGGCCATGAGGACACCTGTCTCCCAGGTGTGTACCAGAAAGGGGGACCCAACCTGTCCTGATACACAGGATTCACCTCTAAAGATATTTTGGAAACTTTCAGCATCGGGAAGTGTTCCTTGGGAGAGGAAGGTGGCCACACAAGTTTGGCCAGCCCCAGCTCAACAACTTCTTGAGAAGACTTCTAAGAACCTTCCTTATGCTAAGGTGCACAGCAGCTCCACTAGAGGGTGCCTTCTTCTCAGGTAGCGGTCTAGACCTTTGACCACCCCAGCAAGGCAGCACAATGAGCTATCAAACGTCAAAACCTTAAATCACAATATAAGACTAAAAGTCTTGTCTTGGGGGGGGGTGTTCAAAGGCACACCCCACATGGTTACCCTGAGAAACTCACAATGGCCTCTGAGCTGTACACTCTAGGTTTTTATTTTCATTTGATTTGGTTTTTATGATGAGATAAGGTTTTCGATAGCCTAGGCTGGCTTCAGACTGGATATACAGCAGAAGAAGGCCTTGAACTCCTGATCCTCCTACCACGATGATCACAGGCCTGTGCCACCACCACTGGCTTTGGGCAGGACATTC
The DNA here is from genome assembly GCF_000317375.1 of Microtus ochrogaster. Lineage (NCBI taxonomy): Eukaryota > Metazoa > Chordata > Mammalia > Rodentia > Cricetidae > Microtus > Microtus ochrogaster. The sequence goes on from NC_022024.1 coordinate 35,809,350, forward strand.
TTATCCTCCAATGAAGAGTTGGCTTTGGGAGTGGGAGGGGAAGAAACAGATTATCAAACTTAGGAAAACCCTTTTTTTGGTAAAGCCTGAAAATGAGAATAGATGAGCATGTGTGTGTATGGTGTGTCTGTCTGTGTTTGTGTGTGCATCTGTGCGTAAGCCTGCTTGTGTTTATGTGCGTGTCTCTGTGTATATGTCTGTCTGTCTGTCTATGCGCATGTGTTTGTCTGTCTTTCTGTCTCTGTCTCTGTCTCTCTCTGTGTGTGTGTGTGTGTGTGTATCAGAAGCTCTTAGGAGAAATCCCAAAGGAATGCCCAGAAAATTTTTTAATAACTAAAGGAAATCTTAAGATAATTTCTCAATGATTTATTTCCCAGGGTGACTACATTGAAGAACAAACTTCCTAACTTCATTTATAAAGAAACATTCTGGTAAAAAATAAGGTTGCAACTTCAGTATGGACAGAGTGCAAAACTCAGATTCTTTGTTAATTGTTCGCTGGTGAACTCTAAGTCAGTACTTCAGAATCTTGCTTGAGCCAGATTTGAACCCTACATGGTGGTTCTGCCCGTCATCCTAGGACCTTGGAGTCTGAGGCAGGAGGCACAAGTTTAAGACCACAGGAACTTAAAGGCCAAGCCGCCCGAGGCACACAACAGGACATTTTCAAGGTGGGGGTGGGAGGGTTGATGAAAAGGATGCTGACTGGATGGGAACTTTTGTCTGTGGTCTTTGGAAACCACTGGCTCCAGCGCACACTTGGATTTCTAAGAAGGAGTAGGAGAGTTGATAGGGAAAACCAGAAAGGGAAGGAACAGAACATGTTTCCCACCCTGCATGCACGTGGAGAACGGTCCTACTGAGAGAGCATGTTTTTCTCTTTGCCCTTCCCTTTGCCTTTAACCGACGCGTTAGCAGACTGGGCAGCCCCCGTGTCTGAAGCTTTGCGTGCTCAGAGCCCTGTTCTACTACTTCCTTAAGGATCCTTCCATGTTGTTCACCTTCTCAGCCAATCTAAAGGCAGCAAGGTGCTTCAGGCTGCAAAGGAGTCTCCTGCTGCAGCGTGGCCTCCCCAAATCCCTCAGCAAACCCACTTTGATAGACCAAACATAGGCATGGCTACTGAGGACCGATAATACTCCCTTCAGACCAGAACTAGCAAAACCAAGAGGGGACTAGACCAGAAGAGTAACTGTACTGTAATTTATGATCTCAGCAACATGCGTGGTTAATCAAGAAGTTCGCTGTTCTTATAATATTGTGAATATCCCATAATTCCATATTAAGATATGACTACCTTGGCTTCAAGCAGTTCCAAGGAACATTTTAAAGCTAAGGCAGTATGCTACAACTGTCTCCTCTCCAGAAGGTACCTCTGGAGTCACTGGAGCCAGCCCCTCCCCCGCAGGGGGCCCACAGAGGGAAAGGCAGTTATGTGACAGTTGGGGAGTAGAAGACCCAGACGGTCGATATTAGCTCAACACAAAGAACTTTGTGGTAACTCCATCGGCTGAAAATGAGCTGGGCTGCCTTCGGAGGGCCTGAGTACTTCATCCCAGGAGGCATGCAGATGGAGGCGAGCTGCCCTCTGGGCAGAAATTTCACAGAATGGTACCAGCAGGAAGGGGGCTGTGAGAGGGAAGGTTACAGTGCCCCCGTTTCTCCCTCCCAGTGAAACCTCCCAGGACTCAAAGTGCTTTCCTGGACCCATCGCCATGTATCTGTGCAGAGAGAAGAGTAGCTGATGTATTGACCAGTGTCTCTGAAAACGAGGCCCCCCGGTTACCCTAGCCTTACCACTGCACTGCCAGACTCCACCCTAGACCACTAACTCGGAATCTTGGGGGTCAGGATGCTGCCGTGTGCTCTGTGGGTGATTCTTAGTGTTAATAAAGCGTGGGAATCACTGACTCAGAGGTGCAAAGCCCGTTAGAGGCTCACAGCCTGCCTCTGCTACCCGCTCACCTGAGTGGTAAATTATCTAGACCTTGGCTTCCTTGTTTGTAAACTGTGAAGTGTGAGTTCTTTCTAGCTTCGTGGGGAGTTTGTGGAATGACGTATGTCAAGCCCTTCTTGCAGTGGCCCTCAAGCTGGTGGGCAGCTGGTTCATGGGCCCCATTCTCAAATGTTCTGAATCAGTGGGTTCTGGGAAGGGGTCTAGGAACCTGCATGTCTGTTAAGCTCCAGAAGTAATTCTGAGGCACACCCTGTTCGCCGTTAGTGGCGCACAGCGGCTGTGTAGGCAAACAGACTGGCCCACAGCCTGTCCTTGCCTGAAATTGCCCTACGCCCTTGAGCAAATCGCTTGCCGTTTCTTTTTTTCATTTTTTTTCTCATCTTTAGGATGATCGCAGCAATCCTCATTTCAGAAGAAGGTTATTTTCAAATTAATGCGAATAAAGTACTTTGCGAAGTGTTCAGAACCTAAGTGCTCAGTACGGAAAGATAAATCAAAACCCTAAAACCCCACCACCTCCATCAACAGCAAAGGCAGCCTCCTTCTGTCCCTCCTTAGTCGTAACTGAAAGTGTGTCTGTGATTATGCCTTTTTGTGAGTTAAGGAGAGGTTCTGGTCTTTGACATTCAGGGTCACGCCAGACACTGAATGTATCTTCTTAAAACTGCAGCTTTTGCTGGGTGTGGAGGCAAACGCCTTTAATCCTAGTACTCAGGGGCAGAATCTCTGTGGCTGTCTGAGAGTTTGAGGCCAGCCTAGCCTAAATAGCAAGTTCCAGGCCAGTCAGGGTTTCACAGTCAAACCTAGGCTCAAATCAGTAATAATAAAATAAGAATGAACAAATTGTAGTTCCCTGAGACTAGCCTTCACTGAAGAAGATAATCATGGCCAGGCACATTTTTCTTGGGGATACATGAGCACATTCTGCTCTGGATCCCCACAGAGAGAGGACACTGAGGTGTTAGGTACCCTTGGGAAGGTATTTGGTAGACATTAGAGATCAGGTATTAATGGAAAATTTCTCTTCCCTTTTCTGCTTTGCAAAGTATTTGACTTAACATTTTCTGTAGGAGGCAATTTCAGTTATTTTTACCTGCCTGATTGATGGCTGGCAACGTGGAACTTTGGCTTAATTGTAGATTTCAGGGATGTCAAGCCTTATAGAAGAGTTAACTCTTTCAGCCCTGGGTTGGATGTGTCCAGCCATCCTTGGTTTTGAGCAACATTCTCCAACCCAGGAAACCCCCAACTAATAATGATCCGTGTACTCCCCCATCTGTCTCTTTCTCGGCGGCCCAGGTACCATTACTATGGGATAGCAGTGAAGGAAAGCTCCCAGTATTATGATGTGATGTATTCGAAGAAAGGAGCTGCCTGGGTGAGCGAGACAGGCAAGCGAGAAGTGACCAAACAGACGGTGGCGTATTCTCCCCGCTCCAAGCTTGGGACGTTGCTGCCAGACTTTCCAAATGTCAAAGACCTGAATCTGCCAGCCAGTCTTCCTGAGGAAAAGGTAACTTCATAGAAAGTGATTGCTAGGGATGATTGTCCTCCCTCCCTCCCTCCCTCCCTCCC
>NC_022024.1:35812981-35816289 GCF_000317375.1 Microtus ochrogaster
CCCTCCCTCCCTCCCTCCTTCCTTCCCCCTCTCTCTTCCTCCTTTCTTCTCTCTCTGTCTCTGATAGAGTTCAGAGAATTCCCAAATGTCTACGATGCTTTTTTGCAGAAGCACATATACAAATGATGCCTTGGGGTCTATTTTTTTCAATGTTATAGCCACAAGGAGAGTTGAGCGCCCCCCCCCAGCCCTACTGTGCCATGTGCTAAGCACTCTACAGTGTGTTGGACACACGAGTGTGAAGATCATGTTAGTCTGATCTTCCTGGAGCCCAGAGTCTCAGGGTGGAAGATGGAGGCAGAGTAAAACCAGTGCTTTGGTACTGCAGGATGGTGTTTGGGTGCCACATGAGCACAGAGCTGGGAGCCAAGGTGCATCAACCATCCCCCTCCCGCCTCAGGCCTTTCAGGATGCGTGGCTGTTGGGTGAAGTCCATCCCTCCAATGGAACAAATGGTATCAAGGCTGCGATCCCCGGGGCAGCCCCACTGTGTATGAATGTCTCCTTATTCACTGACCCTTCACTCACCCCACAGGTGTCTACCTTCATTATGATGTACAGAACACACTGTCAGAGAATACTGGACACTGTCATAAGAGCCAACTTTGACGAGGTAGGTCAACATGGCTATGCCGCGAATGCTTTGTTACAGTATTGTACTTCACACCGCTCCTACTTTAACTCCCATCAGGTGCAGGGCCTGGTGTCCAGAAGCCCCCGGCAGCCATTGGCCCATCCACCCTTCACAGCCATGCTACCAGGCAGGCACTGCCCTTTTCCCTGTCTCACAGAGGTCATTGTGCAGATCAGGCGGCATTGAATTTCCCTTGATTTGACTAGATGGTGACACATTAGGAGGGCCATCTGGCCAGCACGTCGGCACACCTACACATACAGATTCTGAGAGATCATCCACCTTACTGGTTTTGGGGTTATTGCCCTCCTCATCCCTCGAGGTTCTCCATTTCCTCCCAACCCCATCAGCAGGGCCATCTCTGAGTGCGAGACCAGAAGGACACTAAATTCCTTGTGCCCACAAAGCCAAAAAAAATTGGTCTGTGATCTCATAGCAAAATTGGAGCATATACTAAATAGTGTATGTAAAGTGTCCAAGTTTCTGCAAAGACAAAATAGATGATAGACATTTTGGTAACTGTTGCTTTACTGAGCACTTTCCAGTGCCAAGCCAAGTAAGAACTCAAACCATGTCATTAGATGTCTTTCTACATGTTATCCATGTGTTTGCTGTAAACTAAACACGGGCATGGAAAGGCGATTAAAAAAAAATAACCTTGCTTAGGTGTTCTTTTAAAAAAAAAATAAGGGAGCTGGAGAGTTGGCTTCGTGGTTAAGAGCACTTGTTGCAAAGGACCCGAATTCAGTTCCCAGCACCCACATGGAGGCTCACCGCGTCCTCAGGCAACAGGCATTCATGTGGTACACAGATGCACATACAGGCCAAACACTTGTACACACAAAATAATAAAAATAAATCGAATAAACGTTGTTAAAAATCTGGTGCTCCCCTGGAAGACAGGTGAAAGTTTAGGAGCCTGGATGGACAGCCCAGGATGCTGGGGTTCAGTGGTCATGTCCAGCCATTCGCCTGGTTCTTCCACAGAAACTGCACGCAAGGACTGCGGAGTCCTTCCCAGAATTCCTCCTTTTGTCTAATGATAAGTTTCCATTTATCCAATGCCTATACGATACCAGGCATTTTATATAAGTCATGGTATTTCATCCTAACAATGGGTAGCAATCACTACAGCCATCTTGAAAGGCCTGCCGACTCACACATGTAGTCCCGAGCATCAGATTTGATTGTCCTGGATTTACATGGCTAAACCAGAGTTTTAATCCCCTGCTGTGTGTCTGTTTCTCCCAAGTCTAACCTTGCTGGGACCCTCTGCCCAGCCACTCAGGCAGCCACCTCAGCTCTTCCCTCTCCCTCCCCTCCTATCCAGCCCAGGGTGGGGTCAGAGCAGCTCTGTCCTGAGTGGGAACGCTCTCCTCTCCTGTGCCCCACTTCACAGTTGGCCTCGGGTCTCTCTCTCCTTCCTTTCCTTCTCAGAGGAGTGGGGACCGCTGGACTTTCAGTGACAGAGGAAGAGAAGGAAGGGAGGATGACAGTGGATGGAACACGTGATACAATGGCTGCTCGGAGCCTGGGGAGGATGAGGGTTCCTTGTGTGGCTTGAGCAGGCTTCTTAAAGACAGATGTCTGCCAGAGTCTCTCAGTGGACTTGTGGTACCTTACACAGCAGCTGGTCTTTTCCATATGTTCTGCTAGAGGCTGGCATCTTATAGAAAATGGGGGCAGGGCTAAGGAAAACAGAGTCGAATCAACCAGCTCTTAGGAGTGAAGTAGGCAGAGTTTATGTAGTGGAAAGATGAGGTCTAGTGACTGGTGGGATCCGGAACCTGATCCTGGCAGGGTCTGCAGGGCAGTGCAGACCACCAGGCTGAGACAGGAATCTATGGAGTGGTGGCAGCAGAGAGAGCCATGGGCCAGGGAATAAACCAGACCCCAGCTACCACGTAATAAGAAACCTTATATACACACTGACACCCAAGTCCGTCGTCCAGAGCCCGGCAGCGATCCAAAGGTGACGAACTTGGTAACTCTGTAAGTGGAAGTAAAGATTCCAGGCTCTGTTATCATCAGATCAGCAGTGTCGTTTTAGAAAACGGGACACACAGTGAAAATACAAATGCCAGTTCCAACGCAGCGAGCCCAGGTTATGTGTCCCACACTGAATCAGTGCTGGTATATTGGAACCTGAAAAATGCTGTATGTGGAGAGAGCGCCTTGGGGGGCGGGAGCGGGGAGAACGGTGCCTAACCCAGGGCTTGAGTCAGCCCTGTAGAAGTCCAGCTTCCCGATGGGTTCTCAACTTAGGGGTGTTATTGTGTACATAGGGCTGCCCTCTTCTGCTCCCCTTTCCTGGTCTCAAACCCCACCCTAGACGCTGTGGATGTGGGGTCACCAAGGTGCTCTCTGCTCAGAGCATCCCCTCAGCCATCTGCTTACCCTCAGGAAACCTCCAGTTCCTGCTTCACCATAACAGTGACTCCACTTTGAGCGTCCAGCAGAGCCCTGTTCGCTCAGGGCCCTGGTGACAAAGGAAAAGGCCAATCACGTGTGCTTCATGTGCCCTCCTATCTTCCTGTCCATGTGTCATGTACCCTGCTATCTTCTTCCCATGTGTCACGTGTGTCATGTGCCCCTGTGTCACGTGTGTCATGTGCCCTCCTATCTTCTGCCCGTGTGTCATGTGCCCATGTGTCACATGTGTCATGTGCCCCTG
>NC_022024.1:35816464-35829619 GCF_000317375.1 Microtus ochrogaster
CCCATGTGTCACGTGTGTCATGTGCCCTCCTATCTGCTGCCCATGTGTCACGTGTGTCATGTGCCCTCCTAACTTCTTGTCCATGTGTTGTGTGCCCTCCTATCTTCTGCCCCTGTATCACGTGTGTCACCACCTCTCGTTCCACAAGGACCCCACACACGTTGAGAAAGTGAGAGTTTGGGATATGAGAAGTTCCTTGCACTCTGTCCAGGATTTTGGCACACACATGAATTAGGCTACGTCTGCAGGTAGCAAACACTTCCTGTGCTCTCAACTGTAACTACTGCATCTTTCCCCTTCCTTTCCACCAGGGGACTCACAGACTAATGGGTGCTAGCGTTCTGACCTGTCTGACCTTCTTAATTGACTCTTAGAGTTCAGCTTACAGCGCGGAGGCCCAGCACCAGGCTGCAGGGCTGGCAGGTGTCCAGCAATGGGCATGTGCAAGTGTGGTCAGCATCCTCCCAAGCTGGGGCAGCTCCCTTTCCCACCAGGAAGTGGACTCCAGAGCTGCAGCATGTGCAAGGCTGTGTCTGACCGCCGCTCTCTCTGGGTCAATGCAGGTTCAGAGTTTCCTTCTGCACTTTTGGCAAGGAATGCCACCCCACATGCTGCCTGTGCTAGGCTCCTCCACGGTGGTGAACATCGTGGGCGTGTGTGACTCCATCCTCTACAAGGCCATCTCCGGAGTTCTGATGCCCACGGTGCTGCAGGCTTTGCCCGACAGGTGAGTTTGCTGGGCCTCGCCTCCCTTTGGGAGGAGCCAGGCACTGGCTATCGCTTTAAATTTCTTTTACTATTATTATAAACAAGGTCTGGTAAAGACCATTAATAGTGGACTTTTAAAAATTAAAAGTTGTAGTTTGACTGTGAATAGAATGTTCCTGCTTTGAAAATAGCTCCCAAATGCACAGTGGAAATCAGTATGACACTTCCATGGTCATCTTCATGCGCTGGGCATGTCATTAGTGCCCAGAACACGTGGCTTTTCCTCCTCGATGGCATGGTGGCACTGGGCAGACCATTTTGTGCCTGGCTTTCACACAAAAGTGCTCTGCCCCGTGCTTCTGCTGTGTGGCTTCTCTGCCTTCTCTGCCGTGCTGCATGCTGCCCTTTTCCAGGATCCTGGCCTTGAACTTCCTCACGGGGAAGCAGGGGACTTTTCTCTGGCCCCCTCTATGTAAGGTTGCCTCTGGCCAACTGTCCTCTGCAGGACTCTGCGCTTTGTCTTCGGGCCTGAGAGCAGGCAGCATCTTACCCCAGTTTGCAAAGATTTCTCTATGAGTTTTTCTCTGCTTGTCCACCCCTTTCTCAGGTGTCCCTAACAAGTCCTTCCTTTAGCGTATGTGCACCGTTGGTGCTGTGTCAGGGGCATTCCCTAGTTGCTTGTCCACCCCTTTCTCAGGTGTCCTAACAAGTCCTTCCTTTAGGGTATGTGCACCGTTGGTGCTATGTCAGGGTCATTCCCTACAAGCTCAAGGTCCCTGTAACAGCGTGGGCTTCTGCCATATTGAATTTTATGGGTCTTTTGGGATTTCAAGTCCTGTTAAACTACAGGGAATGCTGGGAGGGGTGACATGGAGGAGCATATTAGTTTCCTGTGGAGTCTATAATAAATTGTCACACAGTGGCTGAAAATGAGGGCACTTGCCTCTGCCCTTTGGGTTCTTCTTTGCCTGGCCATGCCTTCCTGGGTGTCCTTTGTAAATGAGTCAGTTGTGCCAAGTCACAGGCTCGCAGGCTGTCTTCACAGAGGCTCTCTGGAACACCTGCTGGGTCTCACTGTTGGTCCTTGGTGGCTTTCAGCAATCCCGGTGTTGCTGGGCTTGTCGCTGAATCACTGCGATCTCTGCCCCCATCTACTCATGGTCTTCTGCCCTGTATCCTGGTCTTCCTTTGTCTCTCACTGGGACACCTGCCCCTGGAGTTAGGGTCCACCTGGGCAATCCAGCTGATTTCACACCTGCAAAGACCCGCATTCCCCATAGGTGAGCTTATGTTCTGCCTCTGTGCATCTTACTCATGGCGTGTACACATAGGGTGAATTCCTAGAGGGTCACTGGCTTATTTCGCCAGCCTGCTCGTCTGTCAATTATGGAACAGGTCTCAAGTGGTCCGGGCAGTCCAGGCGCTTGAGACTCACCGTGTAGCTAAGGATGACCCTGACCCCCTGCTTCTACCTCGGGAGTGCTGGGATTACAGATTTGGGCCACCATGCCCAGTTTTATATGATGCTCGGGGTAAGCCCCAGGACCTCACACAGGCTAGTCATGTTCTAACACTGTTTCAGCCGTGTTCCTTAGAGTTTGATATGCACTCTTTGAAAATTATTTTGTGCCTATTTTATGATTTCCCTCTGCAGGCTCACTGCCATAAAAATTGAAAAAGAGCATTTCAGACTTTCAGAGTGTTGGGAGCTATTGTTGTTCACCTTGATTTGTATTCTTTTGTGGTTAGATTGTTGCTTAAAGCATTTCTTCTCAAGAGTCTACTAGTGTTGTAGTAGGAGCGGCGGGCCTGCGTCCCCAGCACCCAGCCGCCCACATGGCTAGCTTATGCCCCGAAATAATTACACAGAAACTGTATTCTTTTAAACACTGCCTGGCCCATTAGTTCCAGCCTCTTATTGGCTAGCTCTTACATATCGATCTAACCCATTTCTAATATCCCTGTAACACCACGAGGTGTCTTACCAGGGAAGATCCTAACTTGCGTCTGTGTCCGGTAGGAGAATCATGGCGACTCAGCTTCTTTCTCCCAGCATTCTGTTCTGTTTACTCCGCCTACCTAAATTTATGTCCTATTAAAGGGCCAAGGCAGTCTCTTTATTTAACCAATGAAATTAACACAAGCCAGAAGACTCTCCCCCATCACACTAGAGTACTTCTGTTGTCTGACATATGGACAGTGTGTGGATGTTGCACAGATGCCAGGAAGAAACTCTGTTTTCAAGGCACATACACTCTTCTGTACTTTTAGAGGTGTGTGTGTGCATGTATGTGTGCATGTGCGTGTGTGTGCATGTGTGTATGCATGTGTGTGCATGTATGTGTGCATGTGTGTATGTATGTGTGCATATGTGTGTGCGTTGTGTGTGCATTGTGTGTGCATGTGTGTGCGTGTGTGTGTGCATGTGTGTGTGTGTGTGTTGTGTGTGTATGTTACTGGAGACTGAAGCCAGCAGAAATGCTAAGCATTCCACCACTGGGTTCCCTGCTTCCTCCCAGTTGGTCTCGGGTTCCTGGTCTCATTTCGGCCTCTTGAGCAGCTCTGAGTCCAGGAAGACACCAATAGACTTGGTTTTCAAATTTTAGTTTTGTACATGATGTGAAGTACAGGGATCAAGTTTTTATTTTTGGATTTATAGATGAAGGCCAAGTATTCCAGCACCATTTGTTGATAAGGCTGAACATTTTCTGTTGAGTTGCTTTGTTGCCTGGTAGAACATTGGCCACTCGTGCAGACATATCCTGGACTCTTGGTGATGTTCCATTCCTTGATATGCCCTGTCTCCACCCACACTGCAATGTCTTGGTTATAACGGGCTTTATAGTCAACTCCAAACAAGTGATAGGAGACCTGACTTATTTTTCTCAAAATGGTTCCTTTGCTGTGGCATATTGTTAGAGACTGCCCTGAGTTCATAAACACAATTAGAAACATCGTCTTACTAATATTGGTTCTTCTAGTCCATGAACATGGTTTATATTTATTTATTTGTGGGTCCTGTTACAGTGCTTCTGCAGTTTCCAATCGTTCATTACTCCTTTAAAAACATGACTTTAGTTTGTGTGTGAATCTTTTGTCTTGAGAAGTTAGTTATTAAAGTCATTTATTCTAATAGTTTTTATGGTAGGTTCTTTGGGACTACTTGTGGGTATAAATGTATAATCTAGGCCAAGAGACTATTTTGTTTCCTGATCTCCAATCTCTAGACCCCTTTCATTCACAGTATTGTTACACTGGCTAGGACCTACCCGTGACAATGGACATCTTCACCTTCTCCTAGGTCTTAAAAAGAGAGCGTGTAGTATAGTGTTCACGCTAAGATGTAGAAAACAACATGAGATCAAGAGAGTTCCTTTCCATTGCTAGTTTGCTGAGAGTTTTCATCATGAAAGTATTTTGAATTTTATTATCCCCCTTAGAATGCAAGTGTTGTGGATTTCACATTGCTTTATTTTCAAACACTGTAGATTCTTTCACCTTGTAAACACTACAAGCTTTCCCTATCAGGCCCAGGAAAAGTGTGAGGATGTCCATTGTCACCCGTGGTCCTAGCTGGTGTAATACACTCTGTCACAATTTTGAAATACATTGCTATATCTGAGTTGCTGTTTTGTTGTGGATTCCATATCTCAGTTTATAAATGTTTGTGCCCTTTGAGGCTTTTTTTTCTTACATTTTTTTTATTTTGGTGTCAGGAAATATTTGTTCTTATAAGACGAGGTGGGAAATGTTTCCACTTTGCTTTTATTTTAAATTTCATCCAAAACTTGGCAATTTTGAGTTTAAAGTGGTCTGTATTTCTTTACTTCACGTCAGCGTCTGTAGATCTGTGATGATGTCCTCTTGTTCCCTTGTGAGTGACTGGGATTTCCTTTCTTCCTCCTTCTTTGGAAGCAGCTGTTGCTTCTTCTGACTTGTAACATTTCTAGTTTCAATTTTACTGATTTTTTTAAAATTGATTTGGAGCTACTTATTCCTCCTCTCTTTAGTCGTTGTATGGAAACATGTCATGGATTAAAACCTATCTGTTTAGTCTGGTATAGGTAGTTCATGCTTGTAATATGAGCACTTGGGAAACTGAGGCTTACCATGAGTTTGAGCGTAGGCTGGGCTACGCAGGGAGTTCCAGGCTAGCCTGGGCTACAATTGAGACACTGTTGTAAAACAAGCAAACAAATAAAGAAAAATTCAAGTGAATTCATTTCCTTGTAAAATCACTTAATGTCTTAATTTTTTCTAATTGTTTAGCTTTATTCCACAAATTTTGATATGTTTTATTTTCATTTTGATTTAAAGTAACTTCACTTTTCCTATCACTCTCTCTTTGGTCTATGGATTATTTTAAGAATGAAGTGTTTAATTTTCAAATATTGGGTTTATGAAGATAGTGTTGCTATTAATTTCTGTTTTAATTTCCCTGTAGTCAGATTGCATGCATTGCATCATATCAGGTCTGCCAGGTGTATTTCTGCGGTCTGATAGCCCAGAACCTGTGTTGTTGGGCTGTCGTTTGATGAGGCATGCTGTAATGTCTGTTAGGTCGAGCTGATTGACGTCGCGCCCACACTCTCCCTGTCCGTAATGACTCTCTGTCCTGTTCTGTCGGCTTCCATCTCCAGCCTCCATTGTGGATTTGTCTGTTTCTGTCCATTTGTGTTTCACTTTTGAAACTTTTTTTTGAAGACTTGTAGTTACATACATTTAAATTGGAATGTTGTGTCTGCCTGGAGAACTGATTGCTTTTTATCACACAGATACAACATTTGTGTTATTCATAATAGCATAATACTAATATTAATACTAATGTCCTAGTAATACCTCTTGTTCAGCAGTCACATGGGTATTAGAGCATTTTAAAGAACACGGCCTTTCCCACCTTATTACTCTGTTACTCTGTTCATACATTGTCTTGTGTTTTTACACAGAGGAAGACCTTGTGTGTTTATCTGATCTGGAGATTTCCCCCATCTAGACTTTATGTTTCATGCAATTACATGGTTAGTTCGAGTCTTCCATCTTGGTAGTTGTTTTAGCTCCACTGGTTCTGTCCAAAACATCTTTCTGCCTGTGTCTGGTTTAGGGCCATGCATTATCATTCTATTTATTTCCACAACTATTGAGTGTTATTGATACATATTTTTAAAAGTTAATAGTTGCTTTGATTTATATGTAGTGTCAGATTCCTAGCTGGCTGTGGTGGCACACACCTGTAATCCCAGCATTTGGGAGGTGGGGGGCAAGTGGATCTGTGTGAGTTCGAGGCCACCCTGGTCTAGATAGTGAGTTCCAGGACATCCAGGAGAGAAATCCTGCTTCAAAAAGAAAATAAAGAAATAAAAAAGAATCTATGACAGTAATGTTGAATTTGTTGTCTCTTTTTTGGTGCTGTTGTCATTTGTTTTTATATATGCTAAAAATCTGCAAACTACTGTATGCATAGTTTTCCTTTAGACAGTTGCCTTTCAGTGCGTTCGAAGATACGGAAGCCAGTTTTTTATATCTACCCTCATTCTCGTTATTCCTGATTTTGAGGGGTAAACTGTATCTGTCTGTATAATATATTCCTGCCCGTGGCACATTACATTTCGTGTATCGTGGGTCTGCTGGTGAGGACTTGTAGGTCATCGGGGTGGATTGAGTGAGACTTCCCCCATAGGACTGTGTGTCTGAACACTTGGTCCCAGTTGGTGGTGCTGTGTGGGGAACTTCAGGTGTGGCGTTGTTGGAGGCGCATGGCGCTGGGGGTGGCCTTTGGGACTTCAGAGATTCTTGCCGCTTCCAGTTTGCCCTCTGCTTTGTGCTCATGGGAAAGGAAAGAATTCTGAGTGTCCTGTCCCCACTTACGCCTGCTGCTTGCTGTATCTTTCTCCACCATGGCTGCTGCTACCCTTCTGGCACAGTAAGCACAGATAGATCCTCTTTTCTTTAAGTTGTCTTGGTCACGGTGCTTTATCAGAACAGCAGAAAAGTGACCGACACACCCGTGTGTGTGCGTGAGAGGCTCGAGGTCAACACCAGGTGTCCTCTTCAGTTACCCCTGCCTATCTGGGGGTGCTATCTCTCACTGTACTCAGAGCCACTGTTATGGCTGGACTGGTCGACCAGAAAGCCCCAGTAATCCACAAATCTCTGCCTCCCAAGCGCTGGGGTTACAGATACAGGCCACTTGGCCTTCACATGGCTGCTGGGACCCAAACCCAGGCCCCATGCTTGTATAGCAGACAGTTTAGACACTGAGCCACCTCCCCAGCCTGTAGATTGACAAAGGTTTTTGTGTGTTTAATTCTCTTTTCAGTATTTAAAAGTCCATGCATTTGTCTTTGACTCTTAGACTTGAATATTTGTGTTTTATGTATCTTGTCCTCCGTGGAAATGCCCCCACCCACGTGACCCCTCCAGCTTCTTTCTATTGTTGGTTTTCAGGTGTTTGACAGTGACCTATTATAATTCTGTTTTGGATCCTGCCTGTTTGTGAATCTTCTTGGATCTGTGTTTAACTATAATTTTGTTACTTTGGAGAAGTAGATATTATCCTCTCTATTTTCTCCTTTCTCTCCTCCTGGCATTTCAGCAGTGTGGATGCTAGCCCGCCTGACATCATCCCACAACTCTTTTTTTTTAAGGTCCTTCTTTTTTTTAAAATATTTATTTTATTTATTTATTATGTATACAATATTCTGTCAGTGTGTATGCCCGCAGGCCAGAAGAGGGCACCAGACCTCTTTACAGATGGTTGTGAGCCACCATGTGGTTGCTGGGAATTGAACTCAGGACCTTTGGAAGAGCAGGCAATGCTCTTAACCACTGAGCCATCTCTCCAGCCCCATCCCACAACTCTTAAAGGGAGCCTTTTTGCCTTACTCGTTTTTACCTTTGAGTTTGGATTGGTTAATTTTTACTAAAATATTTTCAGGTTCCTGGATTCTTAACTCATCTGCCAGTGTTACCATACCTTGATTTTATTTTCATATCTGACAAATCATTTGATTCTTTAAAAGTTTCCACATGTAGTTGTTTGTTATTATTACTGTCATTATTGTCTGTGCGCGTGCACGGCACAGGTGTAGGCCAGAGGACAACTCTGGGGAGTGGGCTGGAGTTAAAAACCGGCTCTCCTTCCGGTTTTTACCTGTGTTCTGGAGGTTAAACTCAGGTCACAAGGCTTTGGCAGCCAACACCTTTACCTGCTGAGCCATCGCTCCCACCCCCACCCCCACCACTGTTATAAAGTGATTCTTCTGTCCTGTTGAAGTTTCTCAGCTGTCCTGCACACCGTTTGACTTTTCCATTAGATCTGTATCAATATTAATCTTTTTATAGTTATTTTAGGGTCTCTTTGATTATTTGCGTATATTGACTGTTTTGTCTCCTTAGAGGGAGTTCTTTTCCTTGATTTTTTAAAAAAAATATTCTTATGTATGATTATGTATGTTTGTGTGGTAGTTTGAATGTATTTGACCCCCATAAGCTCATAGGGAGTGGCATTATTAGGAGGTGTGGTTTTGTTGGAATGGGTATGGCCTTCTTAGAGGAAGTGTGTCATTGTGGGGGCGGGCTTTGAGGTTTCCTATGCTCAGGATATTGCTCAGTGAGTCAGTCGACTTCCTGTTGCCTCTGAGTCAAGATGTAGGACTCTCAACTCCAGCACCATGTCTGCCTGCGTGCTGCCATGCTCCTTGCCACGAACTGAACTTCTGAAATGGTGAGACTCTTGAATTAAATGTATCATTAATAAGTATTGCTGTGGTCATGGTGTCTCTTCACAGCAATAAAACCTAAGACAGTGTGTGTCTGTATGTGTGACGTGTGTGCTGTTTGAGATAAGATCTCTCACTGCACGCAGAACTTGTCAGTTCAGCAGACTACCTTGCCAGCAAGTCCAGGGCTCCCCTCTCGTCACACTCCCAGTGCTAGGATGGCAGGGATACGCCCTTGCACATGGCTGCATTATGGCCTCCGGGGATCCAAACTCAGGTTTTCGTGTTGAACAGCAAACTCTCCCTCACTGATCCATCTGCCAGCTTTAGTGTTTGGTTAACTGTCCAGCAGTGTTTAGAACAGTGGATACTGAGATGATTAGGGTTTATACCAAGAAATGGACATATGCCCCTTCTCCTAAGCAGTCAGCAGAAATTGAATCTCTGTCTTCAGGGTTCCCTGGGCTGCTATGTAACTCGAGATTCAAATTCTTGTAGAATATTTTGTGCTTAATTTAGAATTTACTTGTTAGATTTTCTTTCCTCTCCCAGTCTCTCTGCCTCAGTCCTCGACCTTCCCCAGGTGACTTCTACAGTTGCTTGAGACTTAGTTTGTTCATCCCTACCTTGCTGTCTGTGACAGACTTCTTTCTACAGAGGTGGCAGCGGAGCTTAAGAGCTGGAATGCCTTATCTGCCTTTGTGTGCAAATAAGAAAACAGCCAGAATTCATTCATTCACTAGACTAGTGTTTACCAATTGCTGCAATGTGCTAGTCTCAATGCTTGGCCCTAGAGGACAACATTAAAAATCTAACATGATTGGGTGTGGTAGCACACACCTTTAATATCAGCATTCAGGGGGCAGAGGCAGGAGGAACTCTGTGAGTTCAAGGTCAGCCTGGACTCTGCACTGAGACCCTGTCTCAAACAAACACAAATATCTCAAACATGCTTGCTGCACTGAGTTTCCAGTAGACCCTTGGAGACTCTTTAGAAATCACGCAGTTAGCCCACTGCCCTGCGGTCTCAGACATACTAATTCAGTCCCTTTCACATTGAACTGAGAGGGCAAAGCCACTGCAAAGCCAGGGTCTGCCTGACAGCTAACTCACTTTTTTCTCAACTTGCCTGAGTACCCAAGGCCTTATGCTTTGTTGGGTTTGAAATAGACGCTGTCACTCATGCCCCTGGCCAGGTTGAGGCTCAGCTTCCAACTCAGTGGCCCAGAATTTAACCACTTTGTAACCACAGCGGAGGTGACCGGGGGCAGCATTGAGAAGCCTCCGTGCGCTAGTGCCATGCACCTCTATTACAGGAATGGTGTGCAGAGACGTCATTCTCAACATTGTCTTGCTCACCTCTTCCAGGAGATTTTGGCAGAGGGCTAACAGTGTTATCTGTCGATGTAGCAAAATAAAGTATTGCTTGTGGGTGTGCGTGTGTGTGTGTGTGTGTGTGTGTGTGTGTTAGTCACAAGGATAACAAAAAAAAAAAAGCCAAAGAGCTAGGACCAAGCCAGAGATGCTAAATGAAAAGCAGAAGAGGGTAAGATGTGAGGCCTGGAGCACCCGGCCTGGCCTGGGAATTGTCACCCTAGGAGCCTGCAGCCGGGGAGGGGGGGGGGGTTGGGGGGGGCAAGCACATCTGGCCTTGATCCTTAGCTCTGCCTCTCACTCCGCTCTGCCTCTGAGGCTTGGTTCTCACTTCTCTGGAAGGACTGATGATAATACCCACTTCACAGGGTGAGGCGAGGATTAAACAGGGAAGAATGTGTGAAGTGTTTAGTGTCTGGCTCAGCAGGCTTGCCCATTAGCAGGTGTCTGCTATCAACACTTCCTGGCTGTTGTAGCAGCTCAGGGCTGGCAGTCACCCAGGGTCCTGAGAGAGTCACAGCAGTTGGAGCCTGAGTGCAGGTTCAGATCCACCCATGCAGGAATGTTGGGCTAGGGAGTGAGGTGGGGGGGGGGGGGCTAAGGGAACCCTTCCCTCCTGGTGAGCCCCCATGACGGCAGAAGGGTCAAGAAGAGGCTCAGTAGATGCTGAAGGAGGTGGCATAGCTGGGGGGGTCTGGAGAGGCAGTGATCAGGGTGGGTAGCTCCTTGTGTTATCATTTATAAAGATGTGGGGGATAACACCTTGCCTCCTCATGGACACTGCCACAAAGTGACCTCAGTGTTTAGATAATGCCTCAAAGACTACGGACCCAGGGCTAGAGAGATGGATCCGGGGTAAGACTCAATCCCAGGACTCCTGAAGCAAACGAAGGTGGTAACAGCAACATCTCTGGAAGCTTGTGGGCCAGCTAGGTTACGGGGGACAAATAAGAGAGACACTGACACCTGAGGTTGTCCTCTGATCTGAACATGTGAGTACCCACATATCAGACACACAGACACAGAGAGAGAAAGACAGAGGGGAGAGAGTGAGCCAGAGACAGAGGAGAGAGGGAAAGAGAGAGGAGAGAGATGTTTTAAAAGCCTCTAAACCCCAAATAGAACCATCTCTGGGCTGAATGCCTCCACACTTTTCTTCAGCTTAATAAAAGCAAACAATTGCCCCAAGCGAGAGGTCCCCCCCACAGTGCTGCTGTGCTCTCTGACTGCAGACAAAGGCCAGCTCCCAGCTCCGGCTGTGTGCCAGCTACAGCGAGCACAGGGCTGCCCCTGCCCCTGGGCAGTCACCCAGCACTGCTCCACAGCTTGGCCCTCTGTGAAGAGCAGCCAGAGATTCTGAGAAGTTGCCCCCTCCACCGTAGAACTCAGCCTCAGTTTGAGGCTGACTAGCCAGCGTGGATTTGCCTTATGACATTCTGAATGCTTTGAATTGACCCTGCCTTCAGTGCTGGGGAGTGCTGTGCCTCTGTGGAACAGGTCCTGGTGAAGTGCCATGCCTAGTTCCACTTTCCCTCAGCCACACCCCTCCACCATCAGGAAAGCCTGCTGGCTTGACCTCTAGAATATTCCAGTCTGACCTTAATGCACCATCCCCACCATTCCTGCTCTTACCCATCCTCCCTCTCACCTGGCTTGCTACAGCAATGTCCAAGCAGGGCTTGCTGTTCTGTGCTAACCTGCCTATAGCTAATTTTCATCACAGGAGCCAGAGTTACTGTTCTTTAGCTCTGTGGTAATATTGAGTGTTGAGGCAGCACAGGCATCTCATGATGGGGGAGGGGCAGCCCAGTGACTTCAAATGCTGCAGTCAAGGTGGGCAGCATTTGGAGCTGGTAAGAAGGGAGTGTGCCATTATCCGGGGCAGGGCGTAGTAGACAGAGGGACTAGCATGTGCAGAGTGGGCACGGGCTTTGGGAGCCCGGGCAGAGGGAGGGGAGCATGTCTGGGATCTGTCCATCTGAAGATTGAGAGACATTTATTACTTATTACATCTAGCGAACATTTCTTGAGGGCCTACGATGTATCTGGTGCTGAGGACAAAGAAAGGCTAAGCAAGACAGACGTAGCCCTTGACCTCTGCTCCAGAGCTCATGGTCTAGAGAAAGATGTTCATGTATGACATGATCCTATAAGTCAGCACAGAATGGCCTGTCACAACTGCAACCCCCCCCCCCCACACACACACACAGAGGAATAACTGTAGCTTTGGACCTCATCTTGGGAGCGTCAAGTATTGTTTCCTTCCAGAAGTGACAGCCAGTCTGAGAGGGATGAGAAGGAGCTGAGCCCATGAATTAAGGGAAAGATGTTTTTGGTGTAAAGAACTCAAGGAACAAAAATCCTAAATTAAAGGGAACTGCTCAGAGGCCAGTGGGACCCAAAACAGAGCAAAGGGGACCAGAGAGAAGAGAAGCTGGAGGATTCGGGTTTCAATCTCAGAACATTGGAAGGCACTGAGAATTTTTAACCTGAGGGTGACATGGTTGTAGAAAATTATTTTCAGGTGTGTGACTTTTGTTTATGCTGCACTTGTTTAACTCTGTGAAGCTGTGGTTCTTGGCCTCTAAACACCTCATGGTCTAATGGCTAATAGCTAGGCAGGAGAAAGGACAGACGGAGCTGGCAGGTAGAGCGTATAAACAGGAGGAGAAGTCTGGAAGAGGAGGAAGTGCAAGAGAACAAGGAGAGGAGGATGTTAGGGGTCAGTCACCTGGCCAGCCACCCTGCCAGCCACAGAGTAAGAGTGAAAGTAAGATATACAGAAGCAAGAGGAAGGAAAAAGCCCAGAAGCAAAAGATGGATGGGACAATTTAAGAAAAGCTAGAAATAAGCCAAGCTAAAGTTGGGCATCTATAAGAAAGAGTAAGACTCTGTGCATTGATTTATTTGGGAGCTGTAAAGATTGAGAAACTACTACATGACACAGATCAGCACACTAAATGTCGGGAGGAGTCTTCCCTTCACCTCGTGCAGGGATGGAGGTAGAAGGCAAAAGGTAAGGAAGGTGCTTAGATGTCAATATTGGGGCCCAGGTAAGAGATGGTGAACTGGCAGGAAAGGGAACACATTAAATGCATTTGGGAAGTAATTTGGAGGTAAAAATCTGCAGTCCTTACTAGAAAGGGGCAAGAGTCTGTGATGGCACATGTAGCGGGTACTAATAGAGGGAGACTGAGCCACGGACACACTTATAGTGGTCCACTGAGCCACGGACACACTAACAGAAGGACACTGAGCCACGGACACACTAATAGAGGGACACTGAGCCACAGACACACTAATAGAGGGACACTGAGCCACAGACACACTAAGAAAGGGACACTGAGCCACGGAT
>NC_022024.1:35829719-35831269 GCF_000317375.1 Microtus ochrogaster
CAGTATTAGAGGGACACTGAGCCACAGACACACTAAGAAAGGGACACTGAGCCACGGATACAGTATTAGAGGGACACTGAGCCACAGATACACTAAGAAAGGGACACTGAGCCACGGACACACTAAGAAAGGGACACTGAGCCACAGACACACTAACAGAGGGACACTGAGCCACGCTGGATACACTAATAGAGGAACACTGAGCCATGGACATCCTCCTGATAGATGCAGCACAAGGATCACTTGGGAAGTTTCCTGGACTAAACAGAAAACTGTGGCCATTTTGGAACAATTCTTAGGCCTTACAGGAAGCACACTGAAGAAGTGACTAGAATAAATTACAACAAAGTGAGTGAGTCAGTCATAACTGAATATAGAAAGCTTAAGAAACTGAATGTTATATCTTACGTGTAATACATCCATATCATTAATTCAGATCAACTAAAGGCTGTCTTTAAGAGAAGCGGGGAAATTGGAGCCCCAGCTGAGCCTTAGGTACCCCAAGGAAGTACAATTCATTATGACAGAGATGCACATATTTATTTAAACTCTGTGAATTCTCACAGTAAGTTCTTGGGGGTGAATAATGTTATTTATTTGCCAAAAGGTCCCAGAAAAGAAAAAAAAAAGGCATGTTGTAAATTAAACTGATAAAATACTGGTGATTATTGGGGCTGCTCAGTACTTGGAGGGTTTTATTATTATTATCTTGCCCTAGGGTCTGTTTGAAACATTTTATAACAAGCAAATTACAAACAAAGCTTTGGGGCTGAAGAGGTAAGGAGCTCCTCTTTGCCAGGATGGTGCGAGTGCGCATACACACACACACACACACACACACACACACACACACACACAGACAAACACCTCCTGCTTTCTCAGAGGACCTGAGTTCAGGCTTGCATCACCTGTAACTCCAGCTCCATCCGGTCAAATGCCTCTAGCTTTAGTACACAGCATGCACCCCATTTAAAATAAAGAAAAAATAAACTTTCAAAAACGAAACTTCATGGAAAGCAGAATTTCATTCTGAAACAGGGAATACGAGAAGAGAAGTGCTTCAGTGAGGGAGAGGGATTTCCTCGGGGTGTGTCGGGTCCGGGCTTCCGCAGACCTCTGTGCTGGAGATAGGAGGATACAGGCAGTAGCTGACATGGTGTGGATAAATTGCTAAGAGAGACAGAAAGGAGGATTTTGAAGAGGGCCCAGGACTAGATCAAAGATCTGTATAATATATGTGTTTTCATTTTTATTTTATGTGTGTTGTGTATTTTGCCTGAATGTCTGCAGGCCATCTGTGTGCCTGGTGCCCATGGAAGTCTGAAGTAGGACTCGGAGGTGAGGTTCGCTCCTCTGAACTGGAGTTGTAGTGGTGGGGTGGAGGGTACTGAGCTGTGGCTGAGGAGCAGCTAGGAGACACATCCACCAATGCCGAGGGAAGCCGGGATTTCCCGAGGACAGGGTCCCCCATGCCGAGGGAAGCCGGGATTTCCCGAGAACAGGGTCCCCCATGCCGAGGGAAGCCGGGATTTCCCGAGGACAGGGTCCCC
>NC_022024.1:35831369-35835906 GCF_000317375.1 Microtus ochrogaster
CGAGGACAGGGTCCCCGATGCCGAGGGAAGCCGGGATTTCCCGAGGACAGGGTCCCCGATGCCGAGGGAAGCCGGGATTTCCCGAGGACAGGGTCACAGTGGAGCACTGCCAGGACGCCCAGCAATGCTGAAAACAGAAGACTCCATAGGTCATCTGCTTAGATGGAGCGTGCTGCCTAGGGACAGCCGTGCAGGCTGGGGGACAGGAGTGTGGCCGGGAACAGTGAGGCTGAAGAAGGCCGCAGAGGGTCCGTGGAGCCAAAGAATCACAATGTGGTGGCTCAAGGGATACAGCTGAGACAGTAGCAGCTATTTATGTCTGTGTGTGTGTGTGTGTGTGTGTGTGTGTGTGAGAGAGAGAGAGAGAGAGAGAGAGAGTGCGTGTGTGTGAGTGTGTGTGTGTTCCATGTACGTAAGTGTTGTGGCACACATGTGGAGTACAGTGGACACCCTTGTTGTTGGCCCTCCTCTTTCGTCTTATCTGGAACAGCTGACCCCACAGCTGACCTGACTTCCAGGGGTCTCCTGTCTTGCCGTAGCAGCACTGGGAGCACAGAGTCCAACCATGTCCTGCTTTGTGTGGGGCTCTGGAGATCTGAACTCAGGTCTCGTGTTCACACCGTGTGCCCTTTGCCTGCAGAGCCATCTCCCCAGCCCCTCCGTTTTTAAAGGGGTACTTAGCTGTGCCACCCATACAGGGAGGAGGGTGGAGACTCGAGGGTGAGGGTCTTAGAGAGGGCCAAGGCTAAGAGTCCCAGAAAGAGTGGAGTGGGTGAAAGAGAAAAACAGCAGGGAATGCCATGGAGGTTGGTGACCATGGTCTGACAGGTGAAGGACAGCAGTGAGCCAGGACAGGGGAAGTGGCGTGGTCCTGGGTCAGGTGGTGTGGACGGCCTCCATGGAGAGAGGCCCCCCAGCCCCACAACTCCCAGGAGGAAAGTGAGTCTGGGCCCACAAACAAGTGGTCTTAATGTGGGGGTCTGAAAGTGGTGCTTTCTATTTCCTCAGCTCCAAATCCCCTCCCACGCAATCCTGTGGCCCCTGGCTGCCTCCTGGGCCTAAACCCTTCCCACTTTTCTCCATCCTCAGAATGTACTCTGGCTTCAAGGTCCATTTTAGAGCCCCAGGGACCCACATGGTAGGAGGAGAAAAGTAACTCCTTTGGGTTTTCCTCTGGCCTCTCCTTCATGGCACACATGCGTCCTGGCTTGCCTTTGCACATGTGCATATACATGTGTGCACACACGCACACATACACACATTTAAATAAATAAGTAAATGATATATATGTATGCATGCATGCATGTATATTTTTTTAAATGAGTGTGTGCTTCCCAACTCTTCCCAACTCCGGCCGATGGCAGCAGGTTGCTAGGTTGAGTAGGCAGCATCTCTAAACACCGCACATGGATTCTTCCAGCTGGGCGTTTGGAGCAGACTGGAGGAAAGTACAGTGTGCGGAGACCAGTTCCAGAACAGCTTCTTTAGACCAAGGCCCACTGTCTTCACCCCTGACAGAAGGCGCGCCCAGAGTACCACGGAGAATGTCTTGCTCAGGGAATGAATTCTGGGTGCCACCTCACCTTGCAGTGGCTTTTACCCCCCACTGTGCAAGGCACCCATAAGCTCCTCCCCCACAGCCATCGGATCTTCCGAGGCACAGGCTGCATGCTGTGCTTCTGGGCTGTTCTGACCCTCAGCGTCTGTTGGTAGCAGCCAGCAGAGGATTGTGTGAAATGAATTCCTCTGGGAGCGCAGAAGCTCAGGACACGCATAATCTCATTTCTTCCTTCAGCTTAACTCAGGTGATCCGAAAGTTCGCCAAGCAGCTGGACGAGTGGTTGAAAGTGGCTCTCCATGACCTCCCAGAAAACCTGAGGAACATCAAATTCGAATGTAAGTATTGAGTTTGGGAGCAGAACGGAGTGAGGGCAGCATTTCAAAGTCACTCCTGTCACGTGAGTCACTGACGCTCCGGGGGTTAGGCTAAGTACTTCCCACGTGGGAACTCATTTAATCCTTGCTAAATGTTTGCTGCTAGCAAGGAGAAGGGACTCATTGGCGCCTTGGGAAGTAGGAAGCAGAGACAAGATTCCAAAGTCAGCAGTCAGCACTCCTAACTCCACGTAATTCTTACGGCAGGCACCACTATGGGGTGGGACATCGTGTTCCTATCTACAGGTGTAGAGAGGCAGAGAAACTTCCCCAAAGCCACACAGCCACGGATCCACAAATTACACTTAATGCTTGAGGTGTCCTTGAAACTCCTGTCCACAAAAGGCTGTAGCTAGCATAAGAGCCTCACAGATTCTCCACCTAATTAGAAAGCCAAATTAATATTTCTTATACGGGGCTGGAGCCACGAGTGTTTTCTTGGCACAGTAGTTGCCTGGAGTCCCCAGCTTAGCCTGCTCTGAAAAGCCTGGCTCCACTCTGCCTCAATGGTCTGAGCGCAGAGAAGACTCGTGTACAACACAGTTGTTGCCATTGAACAAAGATGAGATGATTTTAAGCAAAACAAGGTTTTAAAATATGTTTCTTAAAGGCCCGTTTGAATACAGCGTGCAGTCCGAGCTACAACAAGTGCCAGTGGGGAAAATGAAGGCGATCAAATTACCCTTTCTCGGCAGGCAAAGCAGCCCTTTCAGACTCACTGGGAGGCCCCTGCAGTGCCCATCACCTATTGATAAAGCCTGCTTTATTTCACGCTCTCAGTTCTTTTCTTTTCTCCAGCACTAAATTCCACATCACAAAGTTAAAGAAAAAGTAATTAAGGATCAGGATTAACAATTGATCGGCCTGGAAAATTAGAAGTTCATCTCCCCGCACACACAGCCCCCCATTCCTCCACCCCACACACTGTTTTTCAAACCAAGCCACTCTGAGTACAAATTAGAATAATCCTGGGGAAATTTCTGACTATTTCATGACCAGTTCAGAAATTAATGAGAAGAATGCCCCGTGCCCGTTTTAATTACAGCACCGACAAAACAAGCCCGCTCAAAGTCTGCTCAAAGTCTGCAGCAAGGAGGAGGTGGGCTGGGCCTTCCACCTGTGCCTGCTTGGAGGAAGCGGTTCCTCCCCAGGGAGCCTGGATGTTTGGAGATTGTGCAGGAGCAGGGAAGCAAGCACCTCCCAGCCTACCACCACCACCACCCCCTCCTCCGTGCAAGACTAGAAGAATGAAGACTGTGAACAGGGACATGACTTAAGAAAATAAATCAACAGATATAAGGTCCCTTCACTTCAAATAATCAGATGCTAAGGACAGATAGACAAACAGCCTTTCAAAAACCAAAACCCACAGAGGCCATTTGGCCGAAATGACAAATGCCAAGTTCTCTTGTGGGGCAGCCCACGTTCCACGCCAGTAGCATCTCTGGCCACACAGCAGTGAGTCAGTCACGGTTCTGATGAGACATGCCGTGTCTTAAAGGGGCTTCTTCAAAGCTTTCCTTTGATTCCTGCGATTAGCTGGAAAGCAATGAGTTTGCAATTAGCAAAGTGAAAGCCAAGTAGATAATTGCTTTGGCTCACGGTTGGTTGATGCCACGGTTTCCCACACCTGCGAGTGCAGCATGTGTGTGACTTTGAAATCCGTATCCTAAATATCATCATCAGAAAATGGCTGTTGGAGCTGAAACACAAGAGTCTGACACAGGGGCATGCCTCCTAGTACCTAGAGGCAGGGTGGGGAAGCCCAATGAGAAAAGAAACACGTTTTGAAACCTGCTCCTGGTTGGAACATCAAACATGCAAATGTTTCTAGCTTCTTGTCTTCTTGTTGCAGTGTCGAGAAGGTTTTCCCAAATTCTGCGAAGGCAAACATCGCTGAATCACCTTTGCCAGGTAGCTGTCTGCTCTCATTTGTGTTAACCACTGCCAGGTCATTGCAGAGGTCAGGGGCGACATCCACAGGGATAACTTCCTGTGGCTGGTGTCAAGTCAGTGGCATAGCAGGGTCCTTTCTATACATAAGGCACCAAAAACCTCAGCCCCCGGCCAAAGTTGTAACTGTGTGCAACATCGGTTGCCCTGAACCTTTTGTATATGATCTGGGTTCCCAATTTTGTGTTTCCTTGAACTGAATTGCTGGGTTTGTCAACTACTGCTGATACTTGAGGTACAATTGTGTATGCAGCACCTTTGACCTCTCCCCAGGAGATGCCAGTTGTCTCCCTTGCTCAGGATGACATCTGGACACCCTAGTTACATATAGAAACACTGGAGGAAGTAGCCGCTCACCCAGAGCGCGTGTTACCTGGGCAGTCGTCAGCGTTTGGCACCGTGGCATCCGCCATCATCTCCAGTTCCATGTCAGAGCTGATCACCCCGACTATCCAGTTCCCATCAACTGCCTTCACACATTCCCGTTTGTAGCCCCTCCTGTAGAGTGCCATCTGGCTCTTGGAGGACCCTGGTTCTGCAATGACAAGGCAGGAGGTGGGGTTTTCTGATTGAGAACAGTCCAAGGCAGGCTCCACCTTGGTCTCCTTACATCTGTCCTTGTCATCAAAGGCACACGACATGGTTTAGG
>NC_022024.1:35836586-35839055 GCF_000317375.1 Microtus ochrogaster
CATTTCCTTAAGTGTCTTTCAGCCATTTTAGATTCCTCTGTTGAGAGTTCTCTGTTTAGGTCTGTACTCCATTTTTTATTGGATTATTTGTTCGTTTGGTGACCAATTTCTTGAGTTCTTTGTATATTTTGGAGCACTGATGATACAGTTATGTGAAAAATATTTATTGTGAAATTTCTGACCCATTGGGCCCAGGGTGGCTGGAGCAGTTCCTCAGTGTGGTCCTGTCCCTTTTCTGGCACCGGAGACACACAGGTTATTGTTGGGGTCAAGAGTAGAGGGAACGGGAACAAGAGCAGGGTTTGACCTGTTGCAGGTCACCGTAGTGGAGAAAAAGAAGGGGGAGGAGAAAGCCTCGGGAAGAAGGAGTGTCTCTGTGAATTTTTCAAGTCATGGTATCACCATTGTTTTTTAAAATTGAGTTTCCCTGGATCTCCGAGTATCTACAAAATGCAACAAGCATACCCGCTCAGAAGGCACATGGGGGACAGAGAGGCGGGCTTTTAACTGGGAGCTCTCGACGGTTGGATTGCATTATAGGCATCTCGGACGGTGATCCACAGCGCGGACATCACGTTCCAGATGCTGGAGGACTGGAGGAACGTGGACCTGAGCAGCATCACCAAGCAGACTCTCTACACCATGGAGGACTCCCGGGATGAGCACCGCAGACTCATCGTTCAGTGTAAGGTGTCCCCTGGGGCTGCAGTCCTTCTCTTTCGGTTTTTAATTGATAAATAGTCAAGTGGTATTCCCACCCTGCCCCCTTCCCTGGGTCCCATTCTTCTATTGTTCCTGTTAAATGGCTCGGCCCAGACAGGAGGGCTAATTTACTTAAGAGGATATGTGTCAACATGGCTGATGCCATTGGGCAGCACACAATGTCATACAAAGGACCCCGCATGTGACCCTGAATGCCACGCATACCTCCAAGGCAGTGACAGAAAGGCTGGGAACTGAAACGTACAGCCTGCCTTGGTGTATGTCGGTATAGAGCTAGCTGGACAAGCTGCCTGTGTGTCAGTGACCATGTGACAGTGAGGGTCATGTGACCATGAGCCAGGCCTCCCCACTCCCACCCCTCCCCACCACACGCGCGCGCACGCACACACACACACACACACACACACACACACACCATGCACATTGAAGTTTGAGGAGACGTGAATGGGTGGCGAGTTGCTCCCATGCACATGCATTCATGGCCGTAGGGATAACGACTTCCTGCAGTGCAGGCAGCCCCCGTGTGGGTGGGAGTTTGCTCCCCAGAGTGAAACAACACAGGGACACCACCTTAGATACGCCTGTTCCTCCTCTGAGCCTTGGCCCAGCTGACTGCTCGGTGCGTGCCTCACTTTGCCAGCCTTCCTTTCCTCAGAAGGGCAGCAGGGCGCACACTCAGGTGGAGTAGTCAGTTCCCCTCAGAGGTTCCAGGGAGGGTGCGCTGAAGGCAGACGGTCCGAGACCCATCCCTTCTGTGTGGGGTAAATTACATCATGGCTCCAGTGCCCACCAGGAGGAGGGGTCTATTCAGAAATGCACAGGCCCCTTGAGTGGCAGGGTCTGCACCTCCACACTGTTGTCCCAGGGGATCTCTGTCTTCTGCCGGCTCGTCTAAGCCTGGGCTGTTTATGACCCAACATCCTCTGAGAGTCCCCATTAGAGGGCACTTCCTTTCAAGGCCTCTCAAAGGCCAGCAGAGCCCTAAATATCTGAACCTGGCCTCCACTGGACCCCAGCCTTAACCCAGGTTCTTTGTCCTTCTCCCACACGGTTGCCCACTTGTCTGCTACTGCGTCTTAGGGGGAACCGCTGAGAAGATAATGCAGTTTATCAGACGCCAGTTCTCTGCCAAGTACTCTATCAAACCCACTGTGTGTGATGTCATCAATTCTGCTTCACAGCCACATGGGGGACAGTCTCCTGTCACTCCCGTTTTACATCTGAGAAAACTCAGCTCCGGAGAGTTGACGGGCTTCCCCAGGGTCGTGTGATCACTGCGTGGCCGTGCTAGGCCTAGAACCTGCTCCTTGTGTCATCTCCAGCCCGGGGCAGCTCTGCTGGGAAAGAGCAGAGGGGACCAAAATTGTAAAGTGGGGCTGAGCTTGGGAGGGTACAGGGTCTTCCTGAGCACTTTCTGTTGGGATTCTTTCTGTTTGTTTTCATCGCTTGTGCGTGTCTGTGTGTGCGTGTCTGTGTGTGTGCGCGCGCCTGTGCGTGTGTGTCTGTGTGTGTCTGTGTGTGTGTGTGCGTGTGCGTGTCTGTGTGTGCGTGTGCGTGTCTGTGTGTGTACGTGTGTGTGTGCGCGCCTGTGCGTGTGTGTGTCTGTGTGTGTGTGTGCGTGTGCGTGTCTGTGTGTGCGTGTCTGTGTGTGCGTGTCTGTGTGTGTGTGCGTGTGTGCGTGTGTGTGTATGTGTGTGTTTGTCTGCACGCCTGTGCGTGTGTGTCTGTGTGTGCGTGTCTGTGTGT
>NC_022024.1:35839435-35849929 GCF_000317375.1 Microtus ochrogaster
TGCCACAGCATGTGTATGCAGGTCGGAGGACAACCTCAGCCTTCAGCTTTCAACTTGTCTGAGACAGGGTCTCCTGTTCGTCACTGCCTACGCCAGGTATCCTGCTTAGGGTCACCATTGCTGTGATGAAACACCATGACCAAAACAGCCTGGGGAGGAAAGGGTGTCTTTGGCTTCCATTTCCACACTGTAGCCCATCTCACTGTAGCCTGGACAGGAACTCAAGTGGGCAGGAGCCTGGAGGCAGAGCTGACTCAAAGGCCACCGAGGAACGCTGTCTTCTGGCTTGTTCCCCTGACTCGCTCGGTCTGCTTTCTTATAGCACCCAGGACCCCCATCAGTGGCACCACCCACGATAGGCTGGGTGCTGCCCTGTTAATCACTAAGAAGATACCCTACAACCCAGATCTTCTGGAGGCATTTTCTCAGTCGAGGCTCCCTCCTCTTGGCTGACATAAAACTGGCCAGCACACCAAGGCAGCTGGCTTTTAAGCTCCTGGGAAGTCTCCTGTCTCTGCGCTGAAATTGTAGTTGTGAGCTGCGCCGCACACAGCTGTTCATTAAATGTGAGTTCTGGGGATCCAGACCCACACCCTCAAACTCTACCCACTGAGCCATCTCCCCAGCTTTCAGGCACCATTCTGGCTCTCTTCCCCCCTTGTCAGCTCGATCAAAAGAAATCGTGTTCCTAAGCACCCTAACAGCCTGTGGGAAACCACTGGTCACTATGTCTCAGGCCTCCCAATGCGCCAGGCATGGAACTGGCATTCGGTAACGCTGCTTCTCAGTTTTTACCACTCACAGTTTTATACTGACCTCCCTCACCCTTAGAACCTCTTGTGGGAAGGAAAATGTGAACCAGGCTTAGAGAAAAATAAAGGCAGCAGGGCTGAGTAAAGGGGCCAGGCTGAACCTGTGCTGCAGTGTTGTGGACAACAGTGCCACCTCCGTCTCTGAGAGAGACTCTTCGGGTTCTCTCTCCAAGTTCTTTTAGATGCAGGATAGGATGGTGTCATCTGAAGCTGCAGTTATGCTGTGGTTCAGTTGAGTCCAGCTGGTCCTCACTGAGTGTCTGTCCTGGATCAGGCTCTTGTGAACAGCTGGGCGGTGGCTGGGATAGACACTGCCCTTCTGACACAGAGCCCAGGGTCTGTGGCGAGTCCCACGCTCACCAACAACTGTGCTGCATCTTGGTAAAGAGTACGGTACTGTGTGATGCAATGCCAGAAAGGAGCGTTTGAGCCAGGGGCCAAGCCTAAGGCCCAGGACATAGGTGTCATACCTGTACCTCCCAGTAGACAGGAGCGGAGTCCGTGAAGCACAGTGCAGTGGTCCCAGAAGTCAGTCTGAGCAGGGTGGGGGCACCTGAGTGCTGCACTTCACTCTCGTTCCAACCAGCTGACATCTGCAGATTCTTGTTGTCACGGTCACCATTGCACCTGTGCCGTGGAGCCTGAGCAGGGATGCCTGGCTCACTTTAGCTCCCACACCACTAGAATAGAATGGGTGTTAAGGGCTGCCTTAGGAAAGGGAGGGGCTGCTTGCCCAAAAGAGCTTGCTGGAACCTTGGTTCCAGTGCATGGAGATCATGGTTTCTTGTTCCATATGACGAGAATAATGCAGAGGGGTTAAACAGGATGACATACTGTAGGCTTAGTGCACAGGGGAGTGCTCCCGAGGGCACTGGTCACAGGGGAGTGCTCCCGAGGGCACTGGTCCTGGTGGGTGCTCCCGCTGGCACTGGTCCTGGTGGGTGCTCCCGCTGGCACTGGTCCTGGTGGGTGCTCCCGACGGCACTGGTCCTGGTGGGTGCTCCCGACGGCACTGGTCACGGTGGGGTGCTCCCGACGGCGCTGGTCCTGGTGGGTGCTCCCAATGGCACTGGTCACGGTGGGGTGCTCCCGACGGTGCTGGTCATGAGGCAGCCGCACCGGCAGAGCTCTTCGGAATCGTAGCTGCTGCTTACCAGCTGTGAAACATTTGGCTTTCCCTCATCTTGAAGTACCTTGGTTTCTCTACTTGCAGGTGGGAGGAAAGAGAGCACTTCCTCCCTGGGTTATCCATCTAGTCACTGAGTAACCAGCTGCACCTCTACTCTGTACCAGGCCGTCCTGAGCTCTGGGTCATGACATTAACACTTGAGGGTCTGCCTTAAGGTTAACTGACTGCTGTGCCCATAGAAGTCACTAAAGAGAGTGCCTGGCACTTAGCCGGTTCTCAAGAAGGTCAGCAAGCAAAACAGAGCAAACTGGCTGGCCTTCTCACGTGGGAAAAATTGCTCAGATGCGTGGAAACAAAAAATGTACAGCGCTTGAACTGTGGTTTTATTTATTTAGCTCCATGTCTGAAAACCACGCGGAAAATCCTCACTAGAGAGATGGTTGCAATGCAAGTGTCCTCAGCCACACGCTTGTTTCCCACAGAGCTTCATGGAAACCCATGCACTCCATGCTTGCCTTTCCTAGCCTGAAGCTGAAGACAGGACAGCGAGGGGAATGGTGGTGTCATTTGATTAGCATGCACTAAGTACACATGCGTAGCACTGAGCGCCTGGCCAAGCTCTTTACACAGAATAGCTGTGGACCAGAAACAGTTGGGTCATTGCTCGTGTCCCATCCTGGATAGACAGCAAGAGATGGCAATGCCTGGCCTAATGGCTAAGCAAGTCTTTCCAGGATAACAGCTGTAGCACAGATAACGCATTCCACAGGGACATTAGAGAAGATCCAGCAAGGAGACTTGACACCTGACTAGCTGTTGGCCAGTGCTATCGATGATATAATAAAGACAGTAATGGACTGTGAGGGTGTCTGCTGGAGAGGGGCAGGAGGAGGGCTGGAAGGGTTTCATCTCAGCTGGGTCATGAAGAACCGTGCAGTCCAGCCTCTGTGGAACTGCAGCTTGAGCAAGGTGTGTGGGTTCTGCTCTGTTCACAGTGTACCAGGAGTTTGACCACCTGCTGGAGGAGCAGTCGCCTATTGAGTCGTACATAGAATGGCTGGACACCATGGTCGACCGATGCGTTGTGAAGGTTGGTAGGGCAGAAGGGAAGGGGCCGCCATGGCTCCTGCAGATGGTGATTGTCTCAGAACCCCAGATGAGCTAGCTGGTGTTCCTCAGCATCCATAGCACTCTGGGGTTGCAGGGAGGAGACCTGGTCTCAACCTGGGAGGTGGAGGGAACAGAGACAGGACTCGCCAGTCCCTGATTCACCCAGGTTTGCATCCCTTACTTGTCCCTTGCACAACATTTTGGTACCAGCTTTATTAAGTGTGTTTATGCTGCCAAAATCAAAAAGTCAAAAGAAAAATCACTGCTTCCCAGACTTGAACTTGAAGGCTTGCAGGCCTCCCCTCGTTTTTCAGAGCCAATAGTGAATGCTGAACTGAAGTATTAAAACCGTTCACTTGCTTGTAGGTGGCTGCCAAGAGACAAGGGTCCCTGAAGAAAGTAGCGCAGCAGTTCCTGCTGATGTGGTCTTGCTTTGGTACCAGGGTGATCCGGGACATGACCCTGCACAGTGCTCCCAGCTTCGGTAAGGTATCCAGTGTCACACACACACAATGTCCAGCCACTTTCTGTGCACTGAGTTCACCTCTTTGAAGTCAGTCACAGTCCCTCCCACCTGCTGTCTCTGAGGTCACGAGGGTGTCGGCATGAAGGCATCTGTTGGGGGTGGGACATAACTCTGCTAGGTTCTTCAGAAAGCAAGAGGGCACTGAACGCTCAAGGGAAAATACGAAGCAGCCGTGTGAAAATGAGAGGTTTGCTGACAAAGAGACCTGCCAGCATTTAAGGAGGTACAGGAGGCAGCGGCCAAGCACCCTTCATCACCTGTCCTCAGTGTCTACCTGTGGCCTGGTTAATAAAAACCCAGAGACAGAAATTGGGGTTCAACCTGAAGGTCAGAAAAGCAAAGCAGTCAGCCACTGGCTCTTACATCTACCTCAGTCTGAAATGGCGACCCTGTGTCCAGGAACTTCAGAGACTGAGCTAAGAGCTGTCTCCTCCTGTCTTCTATTCCTCTGGAGTGCTCAGGGCATGCACCACCACTGCCCGGTTTCTATGGCAAACTAGTGTGACTGTGTCCCCACTGCCTGGTCTGTGAGGCTGACCAGGGTGGCTGTTTTACCCTCTGATCTTCAGGAAAGCTGTATTTATGAAATGAAAGAGATATCACTACACCTGCCTGCCACTTCTGTGGGGCGAGCTGCAGAGCTCCACAGGTATGGGCGCTCTAAGACTGGGCACAGACTGGCCTCTGAATTTAAGCCTTTGCAAATGGCCTGGCTGACACCCAGGGCTACTTTGTGCTGCTTTTTATTTCCATGTTTCCATTTGTCAGATGATTGACTTTGATGTTTTGATTAATATCTTGAGAAATACACTCTGGCCTACTCTCTAGAAGGCTTTTGCACTCCATTTGTTTTCTGGATCACCCCCAACTCCTCATTTTCTGCTCCCCACTGGAGATCTATCTGTCTCCGGGATCCGTCTATGCAGACAGAAACCTGGTCCCCAACTCGGTGACAGTATTGTGCTTCCTGCAGGACACAGTCGCCTGCTTTCAGCAGAGAGGATGTGTGTCTGGGTCAGGTCGGTCCATAGCAAAGACGGTGGGCCTGGAAAGATGGCATCTGGATTTCAAACTTCCAAGCACTGGCCTCTGTCGTCCGGTGTGCTGGGGTGTTTGGTAACGTTTCTGGGTAATCTTCCATGCTGTCTTACTCTGCAAAGATAGGTGTGATCTTGTGTCTCATAATTTCAGATTAAGCCAATCAACTCTCAGGTTTTTTTGTTTTTTGTTTTTTTTTTTAATTTTTTAAAGGTTTATTTATTATACAGTGTTTTGCCTGCATGGTCACCTTCACACCAGATGAGGGCGCCAGATCTCATTACAGGTGGTTGTGAGCCACCATGTGGTGGCTGGGAATCGAACTCAGAACCTCTAGAAGAGCAGCCAGTGCTCTTAACCACTGAGCCATCTCTCCAGCCCCTCAACTCTCAGTTTTGTCCTGGTTTTAATTTGACACTTTTCCATCTAACTTTCCACGGACTCGTCAGCATTTCCCAGGTGTGTCATAAGGTGAAGTGCAGTGTGGTAGAGCGCAGGAGGGTTGGGTAGGACCTGTTGTCTCTCTGTTCTTTGCTGGCGATTTCTTTCACTGCGGCCCTGGGGTTCTCGGAGCCTGTCCACGCTTCAGCTGCAGAGGGAGCATGGACATGCTCTGATGACGGCTGCCGGGGCAGTGCCATCAGATGTGGCATTTTGATGACTTCCAGTCCGTGATGGTGAGTGCTGGCGCGTCCCCTGCAGCTCTGGAAAGGCCATTGTGGGTAGCTGCTCTTGCTTAAGCAATGGCTGAATGGTATCTTGAGATTTCTTTTTTCATTGCTTCAGAATCAAAGATTCAACCTTTTCCACACAAACACATGCATGCGTTCGGAGAAGTGGGGAACCTCTGCTCCTTGTCTTAGTGCTTATTCTTCTGTTTGTTGACCCATGGAGTAAGCATCCCCCCGCCACCTCTCACCATGCAGGGGTGGCAGTGTCCTTGGCATTGCTGTTTGTAGTTCAGTTGTGTAAAAGTGGAAGCCTGGACAGAGCAAGTGTGGTTATTGGTGCCTCGCATTTTTTCCTGGGGTGTGTGAGTCGTTAAAATTGGTGAGCTTATTTCTTTTCCAATCATACTATTTTAGGACGTGCTGGAAAGTGGGGTAAATGACAAATACATACATATATATATATAATATACACATATATTATATATTTGCTGTGTGTGTGTAAATGTATAGATATACACACACATATATATTTACGCACGCACACACATACCGTCAAGAGAGAGACGTCAACCCAGTTTCACTCTTCCAGCCCTGAGTAGTTGAAACAATGCTGCCTCTAAGTCCGTTCAACAAACTCGGGAACGGTTCAGCTCATCTGACTCATTGTTGAGTTTTGCAGTTTGGGGCGACAGGCAAGTTGAAAGAATGCCCTGCAGACAAAAGCCCCACTCCCCTTTTCTGCCTCTATATGTCAAAGACCCAGTTGGTGGCTGTGTTTGGGTCATGTGTTCGCTGTATGAAAACAGCTAATTAGGAAAAAGAGCCCTCTGTTCCCCGGCCCCTCCCTTGGCTGCAGGGACCGGCTCTTTGTATCTTATGGCCCTCAGAGTGGTGTGGGGTTCATACAAATGCCCAGCTCGGCAGAATGGCCACTACCATGATCTTGTGGATCTAAGGACCCTCCCTGGCAGACTCTCTCCTCCTCTCAGAGCAACCCTCTGAAAGGTAGTTGACGCCTTCCTTCTCCTCTGTTGCTTTGCAGTTTTGTATCCATGAGTCCCTTTAGCAGAGTCTATGCTTTGATCTAAAACAGCCAGACTTCCTGCTGTAAACAGTGTCTCTAGAAGTTTGCAGAGGTAACAGGTGACAAGCTTTGGTCCCGGCGATGTTGAGCAAATTAAAGCTTCTGTCCAAAACAAAACAACAACAAAACCCACTCCATTTCAGTTGGCTGATCTGATTCCAGCTCAGGGTCTCCTGCGTCTCCGGACAGCACAGCAGCCTTTACCCTATCCCACCAAATGCCCATTTATTTCACTGCTGTGGGTGTCTAGGAGGCAATAGCAGTTCCCAAGCGAAACTGTCTGCAAAGCCCAGCGTTACAGCCCAGCGGATGGGGCCGGGCTACACATCCTTCCACACATCACTTTTCCTTACGATGGTTTTGTGGTCCAGCACCAAAGGGCCCCCTCCTGGGTTGGGGCTGGAAGGCCCCGTGGGCCTCTTGTCATGGAGCAGCTCCCAGACCTGGTGGCTGTGATGGAATCTTCTAAACTGCCTCTCTATGTAAACTCAGGCGTCCTGGCTCCCATTACCCAGAACCTGCTAAACCGAGGACCCTGATGTCGCTAGCATCGCTTAGGCCCGCTCCAGGGAGGGGGCCTGAAAGCATAATGTTCCTTCTCCACCCTCTCCCCACCCCCATCCCGGCCCAGAGAGAAGGAGGACTTGCATAAGAGATGGAGTTCTTGCAGGGGCAGGGCTTCCTTCTCAGCTCAAGTGTGTGTCCTGTCCCACCTGCCTTCTCAGTTCAATACCAGTGGGAACTACGGACCAGTGTTTATGGAGAGCATAGTAGATTGCCTATTGCTGCCTTGAGTGTGGAACTTAATAAGGATTTTCTAGAATTAGACATGTACTAAGGGAACAGAAGCCAATAATAATTATTTTAACAAATATTTAGCAAAAATATAAGATCACTTATTTCCCACTTTAACTCTGCAGGGCAGATGAACCCATGGGGTAGGAAGGGAGCATGTGGAATTTCCTTGCCCAAGATCAAGGAGGTGGACTGGGAGAGCTCTGGCTCAGACCCACCCACCTGACCACACTCGCTCTATCCCCACTGTCAGCAGGCTCAGGTGAATGGTGACAACTTTATTTTATCCACACTGATGATTTTAAATTGATGGATTAATATGTTTTAAGATTTAAATGATGAGAGAAAAGAAGAATTGTTCGACTGTTGGAAATGCTAAAAGATGCCAGCCAGCGATGGAATAATGTCTTTTAAATGCTGAGAACAGAAATTATCAACTTACTCAAGAGTGAGGGCAACAGGAAGTCAATTCAGTTATGTAAAGGCCAGGAGAATTTGTTATCCACATACACGCATCCAAAAGCAAGTGCTGCTACAGGATGCACTTCAGCAAGAAGAGAAAGAAAGCCGCACACGCACTGGCTCACGAGAAACTGCGATTGTCTGATCATCACTGCTGGTCACAAACCGCCCCAAAGCCACGAGGCCCGAAACAGATTGTTGTGATGAGTACCTATGGTGATCATCCACGGCGAAGGTCGCAGACACAGCAACTTCCTTTACACTCAGTTGAAGAGTTCCAGGTCTCCTCTCCCTTAATCTTTAATGCAAAGAATGTTCATGAATTTGGAGGGGGTGTTTTCACATTAGAAAAGAATTTATGTAAACAAATCTAATTAGCTAATCCTTCCTACAGGCCTTTGTTATTGATGAAAGGGGAGGCACTCAGAGGCGAGCCTTGGGAGTGGCTCTCTCCTTCCACCCTAGGGTTCCAGGAACTGAACTCAGGTTTTTAGGGTTGACAGCAAGGGCCTTACCCACTGAGACATAGTGATGGCCCCCAAACTAATCTCTTTGTGTGTTCTTTACAAAGGTAAAGCCAAGTTTAATGAGAAAATACATCACATGTAGTAATGAGAATTGAATGCTGAAGGAACAGTTAAAGCATGTAGAGATCTTGGTCTCTACCACTAAATAGCTTCCTATTTTGTTGGAAATGTGTGTCTGTCCATACATGTTTTTACAGTAAACATGTAGAGTGTATGTATAGGATGAATGAAGAGATTATCACCATGACAACATAACCATAATTTACGGGGGAAATAGCATACTATGAGCATTTAAGAGATGGCAAGAATTGAGGAGGTGAAGAAGGCTCAGAACATAGGTGGCAAGCTGAAGATCAAACAAAACATAGAAACAATAACCACGTAAGTGAGGAAGCCTCTCTTCCTGTGAAAACAGCAGGCAAAAATGTTAAGAGGCAAGATTTTCTAAACTATATGAGATAAATCATCCTTAACTTATGAAAATCCCTGTAAAAGAATAAAAATAAAAAACCGGAAAGCAGCCGGGCGGTGGTGGCGCACGCCTTTAATCCCAGCACTTGGGAGGCAGAGGCAGGCGGATCTCTGTGAGTTCGAGACCAGCCTGGTCTACAAGAGCTAGTTCCAGGACAGGCTCCAAAACCACAGAGAAACCCTGTCTCGAAAAACCAAAAAACAAAAAAAACAAACAAAAAAAAAACCCGGAAAGCAGTAACACCCATTTTATGAGCGAGTCTCTATTTCAAACCTTGTGAGAAGGGTAGGAAAAAAGACCACTGTGAATCAGAGGCACATCATTTCCCACAGATGAAAACACTAGAAGCTCTCATACCAGGCGGTTTGCGCTCTCTCTCTCTCTCTCTCTCTCTCTCTCTCTCTCTCTCTCTCTCTCTCTCTCTCTCTCTCTCTCTCTCTCTCTCTCTCTCTTTCTCTCTCTGTGGGGGTGTGTGGGGGGGGTGTGCATGTAGCCCTGGCTGTCCTGAAATTTGCTGTGTAGACCTCGAACCTTTCTCTGCCTCCTGAGGGCTGGAATTAAAAGTGCATGTTACCATGCCAAGTTTTTTTTCTTTTATTAAATCATGATTAATGGTGGGTAAAATGTCTCAGTGAGTAGGTGTAAAGGTGTTTGCGCTAATTCTGATGACCAGAGTTTGATCACTGCAGCCTACACAGTGGACAGAGAGAACTGACTTGAGAAATTGTCCTCTGACCTCCACACAGAAGCACACACCCGTGCCTTCACACCCGTCCTTCACACCCGCTCCCCAAAACAAAAAGTAAAATAACAATGATGATATTGTGATAATAATAATGATGGATAGGGATTGATAGGGATGATTCAAAGTCTAATCCTGGATAAGTAGCGTCCTGCATTCATAGATTAAAAAGAAATTCACATTGCATCTTCATGGTTCAGAGAGAAAAGAAAGCCTTTGTTAGCAGTCACCAGGCGCCACTTTTGAGAAACTGTTTGAAAGAAGAAATCCCAGGGAATATTAAAGACCATTTTAAAATCTCCATAATAAAGACTACATCAAATGTTGATGTTTTATAAGATTTCTTCTCATACTCTCTAATAAGTATGCACAAGAGGTCTGTCCAATGATGTGTAAAGGAAATATCTGAATGAGAAGCAAACCACAAAGTCATCTATTTCAGGACATTATGATTGGCAAAGAGAAGAGAAGCCAGGGCTGACAAGATGGTTCCATGGCTTACTGTCAGTCCTGACCGCCTGAGCCAGCCCCAGGACCCATATGGTGGAAGATGAGGACTTGGTCTTACAAATCGTCCTCTGACCTCTACATCCATGCTGTGACGCCCATGCGCGCGCACACACACACACACACACACACACACACCACACGCGCGCGTGCGCGCGCACACACACCACACGCGCGCGCACACACACACATCATACATACACACACATCATACATACACACATCATACATACACACACATCATACACACACACATCATACATACACACACACACCACACACGCGCGCACACACACGCACATCATACATACACACACATCATACATACACACACACATCATACATACACACACACATCATACATACACACACACACACACACGCACGCACCGCACACACACATGCATACATAAGGAAAAAGTCTATGAGCTAAGTAGAAATTAAGTCACTTCAGTTTTTATAAAGTCATTGACATTCTCAGAACAACATTGAAAAATAATTTAAAAATAATAGAATTAGGGCTGGAGAGATGGCTCAGTGGTTAAGAGCATTGCCTGCTCTTCCAAAGGTCCTGAGTTCGATTCCCAGCAACCACATGGTGGCTCACAACCATCTGTAA